>NW_025964167.1:0-28015 GCF_023055435.1 Haliotis rufescens
ACAACCTGTAGACAAAAATGTTAAGGGGAGTAAGAAAAGACTAAAAAGAGCGTCCTGGAGTTAAATGGCTTGCTTCTATCGTGCGTGGCCCCGTGTTCAAGAATGAAGGTTTGAATAAAGCCACTTCTACTGCAATACCAGGCCGACAGTAGACAAAAACCAGCAGGCCATACAGTGTTCAACAGACTCGGTGTGTGTGGCGGTTTCAGAAAGATTCCCTCCCGTAAGACATCCCATTCCCTCGTCTGCATGGTATAGCATTTCATTCCACAAGCTTCCTTGTCACTTCCTGAAAGTCGGGGCTTGGTCAAAGATAGCAATGTTTTACATATAATATAAGCTTAGCTATTCAGCAAATTCTATCGAGATGCGTGACGTTTCTCAAGTACTCTCCTCGTGCGTGACGTCATTGACGACCCACTTTCGAGGAGAACAGTTGTTCTTTGTTGTCTTGTCGCGATTTTTGCCCTCCGAAAAAAAAGTCATGTTTAATTTTAGTTTATTGCTGATGGTCTGACAAACTCCCTACACGGGATTTCTTATTTCGCACATAGGCCGTCTTTGATATTACCATCTCCATCAGAGATCATAAATAAACTATGGCCACTGAGAGGGTCTTTATAGCCGTGTAGAGCGAGGTATAAATGCTTTGTCAACATGACGACGAGCTGCAGATGAACACTGCTTGCTGCTGGTTCCATGATAAAGCCATGATTACGAGAGGTTTGTCAAGTTCGTTTTAGGCCGCCCAAAATTTACATCATCGAGGTACGCTTGCTGATGTCCCTTTGAACACCACATCCCGACTTAATTATGAAAAGGTACATTGTTCAAAGGGAAATGGGTCGATGAGGAAATATGAAGATTTTCATGTCTGTGAACTCATGAAAACATAAAAAAGTGCAAAGATAATATTTGAATTTTTTAGTTTAGATATAGGGATACTAACTTGACTTTACAATGCCCTGTTAGTATAAGTGTCGCGTTAGAACAAGCGAGTGGATTATCAATGGTTACAAGTTTGGCCGATTTAGCAGTTTATTCAAATGTAACAAGCCTCTGTTGTTGGCAAAATATCAAATAACTGTCAGAAACGGCCATGACATCGATTGTGGGTCAAAGGTTGATTGTCGCGAAGGACGAAGTTTCTACTGCAAGAGAAGCAGTGACATTTACAATATTAAAATCATTATTTTGTCCGCGAATTTCTTTCGACTCTTATTCCTGCTTTTTAGTTGCTACCAGCTTTATGAGTGATGAACGTGTTATGTCAAATTGCCTGACATGGTCACACAACGCCACATCCTAAATGCATAGCCGCGCTCTCTATGATAATGAAGGTTTTCGAAAACCAGAGCGTCACGTGGACACCCGATGCAGCACTTCATTAATAACCGCGATTCCAACAGTGAGAAGTAATTCCTGATATTTGAGCGTCTTGGTGAACTACAGACACACAAATCAGTCTCGTACCCTTTGTGATTGCGTGTTGGACTTGTGATTAAAGATTTCCTTACTTGTGTCGATTCTCCGCCGTGGAACATGCGGTACTTTGTGGGCTTTGGCGCCATGTAATAAGTCTTGCCTTCCGCCATGAGAGCCATCCACTTAGAGAAGGGATTTCTTGATCTCGCGAGAGTGTTAAAGAAAGGTCAAGCAGCGAGACTTGGAAACAATGTCCAATTTACAAGTCCACATTCACAAGCCGGTTAGATTATGGCTCTGCTGCTTTAAGCGCATGGTTCTTGGTATTTGCTTGAAATTCATTTTTTGATACTTTACGTGTTCTTGATGTGCTTCAGAAATACCTTGAACAATACATCTTGTTAGTTAGTTCCTATTGTTATTTATAAATCACGCAGGTCAGCCATTTCTATTTCCTTTATTATACATTTATCCTGCTTAAGCGTTCGCGGTTTGTATTCAAGGTCAAGGATAAATTCAGCCTTATTTATGCAGTGCGAGTTCAATGATGAAGATGGGAATGACTTCGCGTTTGACAAGTGAATATAGAGTTATTTGCCTGTGTGACGTCACAATCAGCTGATCAATGACGCGGTTTTGGAGGTCACACCGGAAAGGTCAGCATGAGACTGCCGCTGATTCGATCAACACGCGAGTTCTTGTGTTTCCCCTCCAGAGGAGAATCGGCCGAATTGGGATTCGATTGATTTCTCTGTCATAAATCTAATTTTCACTTGAATCAGAGAAATGGATTCTCTAAGCCTAGCATGGTCATGCACTGTATCAGCGAAGATATTGGGGCTGCCTGGTCGTGGCTTCAGTTTCTGCTAGGCAAACACCTCAAGGCGGTGTGATGGAATACAATCACGGAACTTGTTGTATGCAATAGACACGAGTACTTGTATTAAGCGGTTTAACCTGGAGAAGTTGGCAAACAGTTGAAGCATAGGAACGAGAGGTTTCATTGAAGGCAGTGTGTAAACCCTAGCTCCAAAAGAATGGTTGACACTTTTACAATGTGATTTGTTTTTTGGGTTAGAATACACAGCCATACTCCTCAGCTTGGGGCAACTTTTGGGTAGTCAGGAAAGGGGAACTGTGAAAAGAATCGAAGATGCATTTAGGTTATGGGAACTTAGATATTCAATTGCCATGGATCACAATTTACACATGTTGATATGGATGCTATTGGTCAGTTTACTTTGGTTTTTTAAGCGGCTCTTGGTATTGGGATTGTACTGCCTCCTAATGTGTTCAATGACCGAGATATCAGTTAAATCTATATATATCTATGATATTGATGTTCAAATGAATTCTCTTTGTGGAAACTTATAAAACGGTTTAATTTATCTGTAGTTATTCTCGTTTTCTCTCACAATAAACGTGATCCAGATACGTCTATTGTTAAAGACATTTGAGTTGTAAGTTATGTACGGGTCTTGTCCTCCATAAACACTTGTAGCAATCTCCTCTCTACATCATTTGGTGGTCACATGAAGCAGCATCGCCCCCTCGCGGTCAAGGACGCAATTTAAAGAACCACACGCAGCGATCGTAAGTGAAAATACCAGTGAGTGTTCAAAATAGGTAGTTTGTACACAGACATGATGCAAAGTAAACATTTACCCAGTGTCCTGAACGTTGGATCACATTGTTGGGGGTCTCGCTCAGGAAATCCAATATGGCCGCCAACTGAGCAATGCGGAATGAACTAGTCAGAAGAAATGGGAGGAAAGATTCCTCCGCTATCAAAATTGAAGGGAATGCTTTGTTGTGTTGTATGAGAGCATAGCCGATATAGGTGCACTGCGGCTTGGGGATATCGAAGGATCTGGACGAGATGGCACGGGATACCCCATAGCAACAGGGCATATCATTAACAGAGGTGTTGTTTTCATACCCTCAAGACACGGTGTGACATTACTTTCTGAGAGTTTTGCCTTACCTCTACAGATTTACCTTCGTAAGGTGAGGATTCCTCCTTAATCCAAGGTCAGTTTAAAACACATGGTTTACTTGTTACTTGCTGGATATTTTCATGGATTCTTTATCACCAAGCTCGTTGTTGGCCATTTTGTCAAAAAAAACTTGAAACCCGTGTCATTTTCTAATCTCGCATGTTGTGCTTATTCCATGGGTGTTTTATGATTATATTACGTATTGCATTACGTAAACAGTTAACTGTTTTAGATCCACTGCATTTATATCTGCGAAGCATTACCAAAGTGACATTTACATGTTTTTCATTGACGAATTGAATGAAAGGACGTTGTGTTTAAGTAAATAATGTATTCATTCATATGCTGTCCTATTCTTTTCCCAAATTCAGCATCGTTAATACTACTTGGTGGCTTTCTTAAGTCTCCGTCACTATGGTCATTCGCTTTCACCACCAGATTACCGTTCTTTTCATCTCCAGCATAGCGGTCATACCTGAATCCCAAATACTGGCAGATTTGCAACGTGGCCAATATGATATGAGGATTTTTATTTTACCAGGAAGCGTTTACTACCGGTGATTTAGAGGGCACACTTCCTGTGTCATTCCTTGAAGCAAACATTAATCAATAGCAAGGCACTGTTTGCTTAAAAAGCACGCACGTTTGCCATATATCACACACATAGCCTGTTTCATTTAACATGCAAATGAGAACAAAGCTGAATGTGTTGATCTGGCACGATTTATATAAGTGTTCTTTAGCTTGTGCTGATTTACACACATCTCATTCAGCGGTTAAATGTGTTCTTCTCATCAAGGTAAAATGTATCATCTGTAGGTTAGATGTCATTACTATATAAATTACCCTTCAGCAATGGCCTTGTTTCTTCGATAAACGGCCATCATCAGTTTTTGATCCAGATACACGAGAAAAGAACCAGTTATAAAAACTAGCCAAGAAATGCTAGTTGAAGTATTTTCGTATCCTTACACACCTGTTGTTCATGGAAACGCTTACATGAACGTGTATTATTTCAATCGTGATATATGTCGCATGATTACACGACGCAGGCCATTAGCTTGGAAGTTACAATAACTCCGCCTGATTCTTGAACACGAGGGGGCACGGGTGGCCCAGTCGTCTAAGGCGTCGCGATTCGCTGTGCAGAGTTGCGTCCCTCTGGCACGCCAGAAACCTATGATTGCGGGTTCGAATCCCGGTTGGCCCCAATTATGTTTCTAGGTTTGTCGGTTTGGGTTTCACCGAAGTGGTAAACGTCTGTGACCTGCATCACTTCGGGCTTTCCTCCCACATTAAGCTGACACGCCGTGATATAACTGGAATACTGTTAAAAGCGGCGTTAAACCCAACTCACCCACTCACTCTTGAACATGACCTGTGGTCATTAAGGGGGACTATTGGGGGCATCTTTACGATCTTTAGGAATCCTTTTCACAGAAAACACAAACCTTTTGAGCTGAAACTTTATGAAGATGTTATCAGACCATGATATGTCATTGATTTGTAAATGACATGGATTTGATTTACGGAGTTTTCCTCAATTGTGGAAAATATTAATTTCCCAGAAACCAAATGCATAAAAAATATTTTTATTATTTATTAAGGTATATAACACTTCGGTGGATTTTCTATGTTATCATAGCAGTTAGATTGAGATTACATTTAGATCTATTGTTAGGATTTAACATATAACACAGTCATCGAGCTGAAACTTTCTGTAGGTGGTAATGAATGTAAGTTGTTATAAGTTACTGTAATCAGCACCATCTGCAATCCATATGACAGCTGGTCAAGAACATTAGAATACGTGTCCGAAACCGTTTTACCAAATGCGGTATGAATTTACATGAATGTTTGTCGGCAATAATACCAATAAGACTACAGTAAAGTACGGTTATAACGAACTCAAAGGGACTCCTAATTTTAGTTCGTTATAACCGTAGTTCGTTATAAGCATATATACAGCATAACTACAGCAAATAGTCGGGACCAAAAAGTAAGTTCGTTATATCCGTCAGTTCGTTGTAAGCGTGTTCGTTATAACCGTAGTTTACTGTATTAATATGAGATTAGTCTGTCCCCCAAGTCAACAAGACTCCTTCACGTGCAAGGATTAATATTATCGATAGTTTCATCAACCGTTACACCCCTGGTGATAATAACGTATAATTATTTATTTCATTATTGATAAATAAATTAGGGTAATAAAAAACACAGCAAATTAATTAATTAATTCGTGTCCGACACGTTGCACGAGTATACACTTTTATTCATATGAGCTCATTTTTTTCACCATTGATTACTGATATGTCAAAATTGTTGCTCACATTGTGATGAAAGGAATCCACGGTTTTGTTGTTTACGTTTAAGTACAAGTGTATATGTGGTTTTACAAATTTACAATGTCTGACATATTTCACGGGATTCAGCAATGCTTGATCAAACATAGCTCCGTCAAACCCCTGGCAATTAAGGACGTCCTAAAACCAAGAGCAGCCCTGTGCAAGTGGGCCCAGGTCTCACGACGAGGTACACAATCCTAAGTATCATCTACATCGACTGGTGTTGCCAACCAATCCATACGGTGACGTTATTTTCGCGAACACCTTGTGTCACGAACACCTTTTCGTGAACAGCTGGCGTCATCACTGATTTTCAGTGAACCATTCATATAATTTTCACCGCTATTTTGCATGCCTAATGTAATCTTTTTCGGGAGATAATGGAGTCTGGTGTAGACGTTTTAATATTTAGTGTATCACACTGACGCAGGTCGCATATTTGTTAGTCTTTATGGGACCCTTACCGAGCGTTCGTACCGATTTCTGTACATTGTATATACCTGATATACACAGGGTTTAAAATGCTGTTGGGCTATAAATATGAGTGGTAGACGTCGCTATCTTTAAAGAACAATAAAGTTAAGACCCCAGTGTTAGAGGAACCACGGTAGATAACGAAGATGTAGATGTTCGCGCAGTTTCAGGCTGTAGTGCATGAACCTGCCGAGATAGCATCTCCATAAAGATACGTTGCAAGAACGCCGTCAAGGATGGTGTCTGGCGGGGCCCATTCAACACAAACGCTGTGAAGAAGCTCGAGACGAAGTGACGAGGATTATTGAATTCGAACCATCAATCAGTGGATCCTAACACGATCAGGGCAGGCAACCGCAACAGGTAGAATAGAACATCACACATTTCAACTCAAATAAATGGAATGGTGCACAAGTATGAAAAAAACCTCAGCAGTATCAAATGCTGAAAGACGTTTGAACCACAGATGCATTATTTTGTAACAAGTTAAGTGTAAACCAATTTAACATTTACACATACATGGTAACATTTAAAGGAAGGAACTGTTTACTCGTTCATGTCGGCCTTTCTAGCATGACGTCAACTGCAGGTGCACGTGCGTCGCACTGGTAACGTAATACGGAAGTAATTCTCTATTTCTATTCAGAACTTATCCTTAATCAACTTCTTTCATAACACACATTCCTAGTTTCATTGGGGACTGTGATAATACGACGACAGGGCATCAGAAGTAGGTTTGTAACCGATTTGTGTTCCAGTAATTGTGTTATTTTGATCTGGAATGTGGATACCACTAACACAACGTTCCGCATCGCTAACGACGCGGAAGTCCTTTATGGATAAGAACGACCCCAGTGCTGGAACCTGTTATGGCAGACTAGTCAAAGCATCGGATGCCTCTTGTATTTGATATGATTAGATTCATTTCAGTCAAGTGGTAACTGTAGAAGTTTTAAGTAAAATGTAAAATACAGTAAGTGTTATGTAATGCTGATAAAAGTGTCAAAGAAACTGAAGAAAAAGATAATTTATCATTTTTATAAACTGGGGCGCTTTGGTCATATCATTTCAGAGCTGTGATTCGGGTCTATTTAGCCTGAGACTGCTAAGACCGTTCGCGAACACCTGGTATCATGATTGATTTTCAGTGATCCATTCACATTATTTTTACTGCTAATTTGCACCAAGTGAAATCTGTTTTGGCGGGTAATGGAGAATGGTTTATCTCTGACGTTGACGTCTTATATTTATGTTGTATGGGAGGTAAGGTTGCCTTACACTAAGACTGCTTCGTTCATGTGGACCCTGATTTAGCGTACCATCGCACCCTGACTACGAATATTGCAGTTCCCACTGAGGCTCTGTTACCTGTTACTGGGTCGAATACAGTCAGTACACCGCCGTGGAATAACGGTAATATCCCCGCCCATGGCGTTAAAACTCTTTTCACTTACTCAATCAGAATTTCATGTAACACGCCAGGGGAGCTTCAGAAGGTTGTTGTATAGATAATTAGAGAGTATATCAGATGGCTATGTTTAGAAATGTTTCTTTGTATGGAGTCCCTATCCTGCTAGTGTTAATCAACTAACTGTACTGCTGTTTGCGGCGTAGAACCACTGGTGAAATATTTACGATACAAGTTGAAAGCATTTCCACTGGGACCGACTCCCTCGAGGGAGAGCATCAAAAGCTGTAAAGACATTTTAAATTGATATGTTCCGTGAACACCCTGAGTCATGAGATCCCGAAACCAAACCCACGGAAGCCTCTATTCCTGGTAGGAAACTCTTGAAATATTCCTGGAAGAAACCGTTTGATTATTTTGGATTGACACGTTTTGTTCCTGCGGCTACGTAACTTCCTTACGTAAACATTCCACTCACGATTCGCTTTTATGACAACGATACATTTAGATAGACTTGTGTTCTAGATGTGTCGAGAGGGATGTATCGAAATAGAATTGTTCCAATTCTGGATTCCTGTCTTCTGAGGTCAGTGACTCTTACGTCTATCGCAACATATGTGAGCCAATATGAGCACTTGTTTGATACCGTTTTGCGAATATTTTGAATGATGCTTGTGACGTATTTACGAAGCATGTTGATATGCATAATATGATTTTATTGATATGCAATCAAAGACTTCAGTAACACATTAACCGATATAGAAATTAAAGTAAGTTAACATATTTTGTTGGCCGTATCAAATGTTATAACAGGAATAAAATATATTTAAAAACATGTTTGTCACGTATAACATGGTATTCCGATGTTGATGTTTTTGCAGTTAATGAATAATAATCACTTTATTGTCTGTCATAATGTAGAACAGTATAGTTATATATTTACAGTATTGATAGAGAAGTAGGAAACATCAACGCCAGAGACTAACCAGTCTCGATAATCCAACGAAACAGATTCCACTGGGCGTACAATACAAAGCGCGGTGAACGTGTATGTACGTGTATTTAATCATACAAGAACACACACGAACATGGATCTCAAAACGATATTATTTCCCATATTTGATGTTTATGAATAGGTTTTAGGAAGGGATATGCAATCAGCTATAATTGGTTGCACAGGACATGAAATCTATGCCAAGTCGGCAACATTCACTATGAGACACACTTGGCCCTTCGTCAGATATTGTTTTATTTTGGCAATGATCCAATATCAGAACCGTCCAAAATGGTTGTGTAAAGTTATTACAAAGATAAATTATTAATTTTACATTACAAGTTTTATCCACAGTGGAATTGTCATTCATGAGAAAATTAATGAGATGTTGATGTAATTGCTTGGAACAGGTGTCGGTCGCTGCATGATGTGAATAGACGAGTAATGCTATAAATCGCATGGTGAAATTACCACCATTCACAGTGTGAAGACAGTGTGCAGTTAAATCAACCCAGGAAACATTTGATGAAGAAGGATCAAAACAGTCTTAGGTGATCCTATCTCAAGTCACACAACATTAAGAAACGAAAAAACGATGGTTCGAATCAAAAGCTTCCGAGAAGGGGAAATTTTCAGCCAAGCCGGTCATGCGCAGACGATATGAATCGTCCATTTTGACATTTGCTGTCAGTCATCCAGACAGCCCTTCAACAAAGTTTACGGCACCAACGTGCATGATTTACCAAAATGTTTCTTATTCAGTACAGTCATACATTTTTCAATGGCGTTTTGAATCCTGCTGATCAACGCACCCAGTTATTACACTTAACACTTCCAGGGGGTTGGGGTAAAAATAGGCGTCGAACTACCGAGGTAGATTTCATACCGTGGTTGTTGCCATACATCATCAACATATTTTGACTTTATGTTCTGGGATGACGTCAGTAATAATTATACTGCTCATGTTCTGCCTTGGTTCATGTGTATGTTCCCCCGATAGATGTAAGTCCTTATAGCGGTAGCCACTAGAGCTTCCAGCTTTTGTTTATAGTCGACTTCAAAGCGGACTTCAACGGCCTCTTAATGAGAAAAGAGGCTATGGGGTGTTATTGCCTGGTCTGTTGTTTTGTGGCGTTATTTCTGGAATAATGTTTGGGAAGAACCCACAGTTGGATTTCATACTTCTCAGCTGGGGTTTTGAAGCAGGAATACAGAAGTTTGTTCCCTTAGAATCCAAGAATCCACTATCATCCAATCTTAAATCAAAAATATATTCAGTTATGATATTATCGACATACTACTAGGTACTACAGATTGGCCTGATATTCTCTCTCTCTCTCTCTCTCTCTCTCTCTCTCTCTCTCTCTCTCTCTCTCTCTCTCTCTCTCTCTCTCTCTCTCTCTCTCTCTCATAATGTAGAACAGTATAGTTATGAGGGCTATGAACACCAACGATGTAATGAAGTATATACTGATATGGCCACTGTATGTACCGCGTAGACGGTGAAGCTTGTATTTGACACACTAGATTTCAGATTATGGTATTCTAATCATTTACACGGATAGATTTAATTACGTCAAGGCTTCAACTGCATGATCATATACCTGTGTGAATCTGGGTTGGATTGGTGACTTGATTTATTGCATGTTATCGTACCGCGACGGCGTAGCAGATTGTTCATATTGTTTAACACTGATTTGTCTGGATGAAGTGAAATTGGGTACAACGTCAAGTCGTTTTTCTCTTATGTAGCGATGTGCATGCACGTGTGTGTGTGTGTATGTGCATGCACGTGTGTGTGTGTGTGTGTGCATGTGTGTGTGTGTGTGTGTGTGCTAGTCTGGACCAATTCTGATTTTACAGCGCTAACCCCACTGAGATACCATACCGCAGTTTGACATGAATACCCTACCCACAGTTTACTGACTCCGAGCCGACCAATTCTTGTTTTAGCCCCTCAATGCCGAGCGCCAGGCAGAGTAACAACAAGTACCATTTTATAGCGTCTTTTGGTATGCCTTACCTCTAGACCACAGAGGAGGTCTGGTTTGTTTGGTCCAGACTCGATTTATTTTAGGTCGCAGTGATACACAGCTGGGATAATTCTGACCGTGTGGTAGCACCACATGGAACATGTAAATATAGGTGCACATGTAGTTGCACAAAAGTGGCCTTTTATATGAAGAAAAGGCATATCATAATATTCATGCTCTTTTGGAATAAACCTGTGATGTCCAAATCCTACAAAACCTCAACGCATTATCAGCAAACCACATGCTTGTCATCACCGTGTAAACTACCTGTATTTTGTATTCCCCATCCAGTTTCTCAGCCTCATTGGTTATTTTGGCAGTTTTAATGTATACAGAACCATGTGTTAAGTATACAAATACGTACTTCACACATTCTGCCAGTATTTTCACAGTGGTATTGTTTTAATGTCAGTGTATTTATCGTAAGAGTATTTTCGTGCCGAGCTTGCGCTCGGAGCTCCACGTAATGCCCAGATTTATTTGTGTTCAATCCAAAACATCTAACTGTGAGTGTAGTGACGATCTAGATGCCATACCTACTGATAGTATACACGTGAGTGAGAGTGTGTATCGTTGTCAGAGACACTAGCGTTTAGTAAAATATTTTGACAAGATACAGTGAAAGTTACTTAAACTTTTCTCACTGTTATTTTGAAGAATAAGTCCCGTCTAAAAGCTACTCAAATTTAACACAACCTGAAATAATGAGTCATATCCACACAGATCTTGTTTTCAAGTAATTCCTTTTCCGATTTTCTTAAATTTAATTCTCTTTTTGACGATTGAAGTATTTGTGATACGTTATACATTTTTGACATGATGTTTTCCTTCTTGCTCAGACTTGTTAGCCTAAAATGTTTAATGTTTAACCCACTACCCTCTGTGTATGGTCAGACCCATTGAAAAAATATATCATTCTAGCGATCACCCTTCCATTAATTTACCCACACCAAGTATATTGATTAGGATTATTTCTCTTGACTCGGCACGATGGTCGGGAAGCGGGCGAAGCTCTGAAGGGTTACATTGATCTACGTTAAGTTGGGGCATACGTCCCTGGCAGCCTGCCATACTTTCCTGCTCAATCCGTGGTTGCAATCTGAAGCCCTCTACTTATGAAGATACAACAGCGTGTTGAAATCCAAGACACGTGGTCGTGTTTTGTTTTGCTTGAATTTGGCTCTGGCAGTATCCGTTGTTCTAGTCATGATCATCACACACACCTGTGTTCTGCTTAATGGTATTTCCCTTTCGTCACCAATTATGTTTTGGTATTTGACTTCAGGCTAGGTGGCGTTATGGCCATAACAGCCTCGTTGTGAACTCCTCCCTGCAATGCCTGTCAACATTCATCATTTGAAACCATCGGCGTTGACAAATGGTTGTTCGTTTAGTGTTGCGTTCCGCCGATGGAGCTCCCAGCACTAACAAGACAGCTTCAGTATGTATTTTTTGTGTAAGTTTTGCTTCAGTGAATTCCGAGTAATGTGTTCTTGCTCTTTCTATGCTATACATTATTGTAATGCTCGTATCATTTACATGTTAAGCTTATATGTGAACATCGTTATTGTATTCATAAAAGAAAGACTATAGTTTCTGGAGTCTCTTTTGTATTAGGTCATCGCTTCCATTGGATGGTAGCTTACCCTTACCCTTGTATATTGATCCTCATCATTATAGCGTTGTGACTTCTTGTGGACGTTGTACATGTAGTCATTTCCTTGGGGAAGCCCGGTGGTTAAAGTGTTTGTTCGTCACCCGTCAGCCCATTCCTGGTGTCTCCCGCTGTGATATTTGTGGAATATTGCTAAAACCGGTGTAAATCCATACCCACTCACTCACTCACTCGCTCACTCATTTCACGACAAAGTAACTTCTTGTGGGCGTTGTACATGTAGTCATTTCAATCGCAACATAGTAACTTCTTTTGGACGTTGTATATGGTGGCATGTCCTTCACAACATGGTAACCTCTCGTGGAATGTGTATATGTAATCATGCGCTTGACGTCTTGTGGACAGTGTATATGTAATCATGCGCTTGACGTCTTGTGGAATGTGTATATGCAACCATGTCCTTCACAACATAATAGCTTCTTGTGGAATGAGTATATGCAACCATGTCCTTCACAACATAATAGCTTCTTGTGGAATGTGTATATGCAACCATGTCCTTCACAACATAATAGCTTCTTGTGGAATGTGTATATGCAACCATGTCCTTCACAACATAATAGCTTCTTGTGGAATGAGTATATGTAATCATGCGCTTGACGTCTTGTGGACAGTGCATATGTAATCATGCGCTTGACGTCTTGTGGACAGTCAGTGTATATGTAATCATGCGCTTGACGTCTTGTGGACAGTGTATATGTAATCATGTGCTTGACGTCTTGTGGACAGTGTATATGTAATCATGTGCTTGACGTCTTGTGGACAGTCAGTGTATATGTAATCATGCGCTTGACGTCTTGTGGACAGTGTATATGTAATCATGTGCTTGACGTCTTGTGGACAGTCAGTGTATATGTAATCAAGCGCTTCACAACATAGTAACCTCTATATAAAATCGGTAATAAGTATTATACTAATCTACTGTCGACATCACATTTTCTGTTTCGATAGCCTGAAATATTCATTGCTATATCCTGAATGCTTGCTCAACCTGTCACACATTGGTCATTATAGTAAGGTTGTCACAGCTTCAAATTCACCACGAATGTGGCATGCTTTATGCTGCCTTTATTGTATATAGGACAATTCAGGTCGATCCTTTCCTATCATATATCAAATTCAAGGTTATAAAATGTCGAAGCCCGGCTATGCAAGCGAAAATGAGTGTGAAATGATGCTGAAATGCAATCGGTAGAGCAACAGCTGGTGTCCACATCGCATTGACCTCAAAGTACATTATATCCACAGTAGTTCAACATTTGGTCATATTGGCTTGAGTTGGAGACATGTGGTTAATCGTTTACTTAATCGTTATAGTTGGTTACATGCTGGAACTATTAATGTTTGATTCAATGGTGGTCTAATCTTATGTCGTTGTAAGAACAGATCTTTATGAAAACGGCTTTGACTGAAGTTTGGCAGTACCGACCATTGTCATCACATAGGGGCAGTATTGGCAGTACCAACCATTGTCATCACATAGGGGCAGTATTGGCAGTACCGACCCATGTCATCACATAGGGGCAGTATTAGCAGTACCAACCACTGTCATCACATAGGGGCAGTATTGGCAGCACCAACCATTGTCCCCACATAGGGACAGTATTGGCAGTACCGACCATTGTCATCACAAAGGGGCAGTATTGGCAGTACCAACCATTGTCATCACATAGGGGCAGTATTGGCAGTACCAACCATTGTCATCACATAGGGGCAGTATTGGCAGTACCAACCATTGTCATCACATAGGGGCAGTATTGGCAGTACCAACCATGTCGTCACATAGGGGCAGTATTTGCAGCACGAACCATTGTCATCACATAGGGGCAGTATTGGCAGTACCAACCATTGTCATCAAATAGGGCCAGTATTGGCAGTACCAACTATTGTGCTCACATAAGGGCAGTATTGGCAGTACCGACCCATGTCATCATTGGGGAGGAGGGGGGGGGGGGGTGGGGGGGGCATGATTTGCGAGTACCAACCATTGTCATCACATAGGGGCAGTATTGGCAGTACCGACCCATGTCATCATGAGGGCATTAATGCGAGTACCAACCATTTCAATCACATAGGGGGCATTAATGCGAGTACCAACCATTTCAATCACATAGGGGGCATTAATGCGAGTACCAACCATTGTCATCACATAGGCACATTAATGCGAGTACCAACCATTTCAATCACATAGGGGGCATTAATGCGAGTACCAACCATTACCATCACTTAGGGGGCATTGGTGCGAGTACCCACCATTGTCATCACATAGGGGCAGTATTGGCAGTAGCAACCATTGTCATCACATAGGGACATTAATGCGAGTACCAACCATTGTCATCACATAGGGGCATTAATGCGAGTACCAACCATTGTCATCACATAGGGGCAGTGTTGGCAGTACCAACCATTGTCATCACATAGGGGCAGTATTGGCAGTACCGACCATTGCCATCACATAGGGGCAGTATTGGCAGTACCAACCATTGTCATCACATAGGGGCAGTATTGGCAGTACCGACCATTGCCATCACATAGGGGCAGTATTGGCAGTACCAACCATTGTCATCACATAGGGACAGTATTGGCAGTACCAACCATTGTCATCACATAGGGGCAGTATTGGCAGTACCAACCATTGTCATCACATAGGGGCAGTATTGGCAGTACCAACCATTGTCATCACATAGGGACAGTATTGGCAGTACCGACCATTGCCATCACATAGGGGCAGTATTGGCAGTACCAACCATTGTCATCACATAGGGGCAGTATTGGCAGTACCGACCCATGTCATCATGGGGGGTGGTGGGGGGGGGGGGGCATTAATGCGAGTACCAACCATTACCATCACTTAGAGGGCATTGGTGCGAGTACCGACCATTGTCATCACATAGGGGCAGTATTGGCAGTACCAACCATTGTCATCACATAGGGACATTAATGCGAGTACCAACCATTTCAATCACATAGGGGCATTAATGCGAATACCAACCATTGTCATCACATAGGCTCATTAATGCGAGTACTAGCTGTTCACTTATACAAGTTTGTGAAAAAGGTATAAGCATTGTTGTATGTAAGCCAAGTGTAATTCTTGCCATCTATTCACCTAGACGTTTGAATGTTACCGAATATCTGCGTTTCCCCTCGAAAATAATGAGATGATGAACACGTAATTATTCTTGCAAGCTCTTACTCAGTGATGCCAACAAACTCATTACTGAGAACGACCGATGGCGTTTATCGTTGATCTACTCATCACTGAATATGATACAACAATGAGAAAACCTATTTGCATGATATGGCTGTTGCCATGGTGATTAGCAAGCGAAATGGCGTCACGTAACAGTTTACGTCGTTAATGACGTCATACCAATTACAATTGGTTCCACGTCCATGTATAATGATAACTCAGTTTGAAATTAGGAAAGTAGATGGGTAATTGATGAACTAATCAGAGTAATGCAATATTTGGTTCTGTGTCAATTAATACCACGACATTTTCCGACATATGTGCTACATATCGAGTTAATGAGACTAGTTTCAACTGAACTGCAAGTATGTTCATCATTTATGGTGGTACCCTTGCGATGACATGGCACCGGTTCTTTAAAAAAATAGTATACTGGAAACATATGCCTCTTATGAAATATACCTCATTAAAAGGCATATCCCTCACCACTTCTTTCCATCACCCTAACCATCGACTGACAAATAGGCGTTCCTTGAATTTACGATGCGACGGTCTTAAAACATATTAACGATTACTGTTGTGATTACTGTATGAATGACCCAGAGGTCCAAGAGAAACTGTGAATGCATTCGTTATGTTCCACATACGTGAATATCTAACCTCAATCTAGCTCCGGCGAATCAAATCCGATTGATCTACCAAGTCTCGTTGTCTTCTCGGCTTAGACGCGATTTGGTCGAAACCTCAGACAGTTATTGACAGAAGTCCTCCCGGCCGCCAACGATTGTTCGTCGCTTGTTTAGTGTTGACGTATTGCTAAGCCCGACATGTTTATGCCACAGTCAAATGTCTTACTGATGTGGCTTGCCACAGTAGCATATGTCTGAGTGAAGCTTAGTATGGAAGCATAACAGTGTTATATGGAGTCATTAGGCACAGCGTGGGTGCTGGCTTGCCATATGGGTTTCCATATCCGAGTCCACCAGTCTTCGCGAGGCAATGGCTCTAATATTTGTTGAATATGTATGACCAGTAATTGACTAGAAGACCATGCTTGGTATATCTTGTATATATTCATGTACGATCTAAATGATGAGCTTTCCTTTTCATGGTATAGAGGCTTTGATGTTTTGATGATCGGTTACGGAGTGAATGTGGTGCGTTGTGTAATGTTCATGCCTATTAATTGGCATCGGAACCAGCATCCTCCGTCACAGCGAAAGCACAACCTTTGCCTAATGCTAACAGGGCCAATAATTATGTATGTAAAAAAGTTCATTGTCATAACAATGTAGAAAGTATTATTAATATATTAGTAGTGAATACACATCACAGCTTGCATTATTTATTTATCCTTAACAAATATTCATTAAAATAATAATTCAAGTTAAAGAAAATAATATGACATGGTTGCTTGATTAATTTGATGAAATTCGATTATACGAAAAACAAAATTATATGTTACATAGTCATTAGGTTGAAGAATACACTTCACATGCTGACATTAATTTATGACGCAAGTTCAGCATGAGATAACAGATCCAAAACTGCTTGAAGTGGTTGGGCGACAATCTGGTGTTCATGTCTCTGTTCAAACATATATACCACTTAAGGAATGCTCGATTTAAAGCGTTATATGTAGTTAACCTTGTAACAAAAGGATATAAACTCGGTAGCTTCAAACAAACACTGATATACTTTACATTGAAATACACCACTGTGCAGTTGTTGAACGTGTTCAGTTCAGCATGTTAAGCCTTGTAGCAATACCATGTGAACCAGAAGAATCTTCACATATCTACAGTACTCCAGTGACCTCCATCCTATCGTCCAGATCGCTGAATGTTAATACGCTGCTCTTTCCCTACTCCCTCATCATTAACTCCGCCACACATCTCACTCTTGAAGACAGTTCTTGTATTTATACACGTCAAGCACTCGCTGTAGTAATTTTCTTCCAAGCATAAACTCACTTGCACATTCCCTGAGCCTTCAAATTATGCTGATGGTTTGTGTGACTTCTGTGTCATATCGAATAAACAACATAAGCTTGTTCTTTACTCCGGGCTGGGATAATGTGCTCCTTCCGTCTTCACTTAGGTGTGAGATAAAATCTCCTACTTCAGCAATTAGGAAACATTATTGGTGCATCTGTTTGGAATCAGACTAAGAATAAAACATGATGTAGTTAAACATATCGAATATCCATGAATTGAAGATCATATTGTATAATGTGTTGACTTGTTTACGCGGTGTTATTAATCAGGAAAATAGTCCCGTTTGTAATGGATTCGAAGGGAGTAGGTTAGGTTGAACGTCCTTTGGCTATGCTGCACCCATCTCGCAGCGGTATGGTAGGAACAGGTTTCTTGAATATCGGTGTGGCATTTCTACCGGGGCCATGTACTTGACCTCTCTGCTGTCTGCGAGCTGGGGGAATGTTTTGTTTGGGAGCTCAACCGTGTGTGACAAACTGTGAGTCGGATCTATGTTCTATGAGTGTCAACAAATTGACGTAAAATGCTATCATGTAATAGGTTGCTTCAGTGTAATTCAGCGAAAGCAACAGTATGGTTTAGGAAGGCACAAGGCAACGGTGTGGTGTAGGAAGCATCACTGTGGTGTATGAATGCATGACAATGGTGTATGAATGCATCACTATGGCGTATGAATGCATCACTATGGCGTATGAATGCAGCAGTATGATGTATGATAGCAGCAATATGGTGTATGAAAGCATGTTTGCTTTTCGAACTATTTAAACATTCAGATCGAATGAAACGTACTGAATGTATGTCGAATACATACAATTAGAACAATGGAAGTTGCAGAAGACACCAGACTCAATCAAGCCACACTGGCAAAGGTCTTGGAGACATGATTTACTTCCTTTGACCGCCGATAATGACCAGTGTCCACTTCAACGGTATCCATGCCTGGCATTATTCACCTTGTCATCATTCTGTACGCTGGCGATATTAATTATGGTTGTAAGTAGTGACTAACGGTCATTCGGTGAACCGGTGCTAGAAATAGCCTATTCTTATTACCGGTGTAATGAGGGCACAGGCATAGTCACTTTACCAATGCTTGGTGATCACTGGTTAGTGTATGCATTTTCTCAATATTGTCATATTGCATGTTGATATGAAAGAAGTCGGTATGATATAGTATTTCAGAGCATATCTTTTGAAAGATCGTCAACGTTAATGTTGGTATGCAATACGATGAACCATATTGCATTAATCATCAGACTTCACATCAGTTGTATTCCAATAGCTGTACTCTGTCTTGAACTAAGAACATCTTACAATGCTACATCTCATAGAAGATAAACATGAAATCTATTCCACAACGTGTTAACCACTTCATGTCAAATCAGGTTTGTGAGAAATCGATTGTTTTAATTGTATAATGTGCCACAACTCTCGCTGTGCGATACGCGTATTTTATGGGATATTGGCAACGATCCACAAAGTGTTGCTCTTCATGTTTTGCATTGATTTACTCGACTCAGCTCAACGCAGAGATGCTTCAGTACTCTGTTTGCCGTCCATGGCCGCCATCTTGGATTTTCTCTACCATCTGCTGTGAGAAATTATCGATTTTCCAGTGCTGGTTAAACATTGCTAACCGACTTGGCATTATTTTCTTGCAGATCTGACACCAGGGGACGGACTTGCCGCTTCCTAGTTGACAGTCCTCGTACTATAATACACTTTTGAGTCCGACCTATTTCAGAAGAGAACCGAGCGGACAGCCGTTCTATTTTCGATCCCAAAAATATTTTCAGCCATTTCTAATTTATGGAAACGGTTTACTTTATGTATTTCATCACTGTGAACTCCAGTGGCTCTGGGTTGGGTTTGGCCTACATTGGTGAGATGGGGAATATTCTATTCACCACATATTGCTAAATGCATACGTGCAGGTGTTTTCATATGCATATTTTGGCAATTTGCACCTGCAACCTTTTTGAATTTTGCACCCTCTCAAAAAAAACATCCTTAGTCAATGAGGAACTAATAAGTGGCTATGTTTCAAAACGTTTTATATGCAGTCGTCATTTCCTTCTAATAGAATGATGTTTGAATACGGTTATATGCGAGATAGGATCTGAGGTGAAATACGTGATTCAGTTGTTAAGGTTCTTCTGTATACAGATTCACCGATTCACGAAAACACAAGCCACATTTTGCTCCAAAATCGATGAATAGATAAAGCCTAAGAATCTACATGACCTTCCAACAGTTTTCTTGTTTACACACTGAGGGTGCCCGTTCCACTACTGCTGGGATGAAGTTCATAGACACACAAAGCTTACAGTTACGCATGAAACACCGTGTTGTTATGTCGTCATCATCATCATCATCATCATCATCATCACCTGATTGTGTGGTTCAACCTTGCCCTGATATTTACTCACCTACGTGTTTAACGGGTTCTTCCCACTTACCCAACTCATATTGTCAAGAAGTATAAAAACCAACAGCAAATGTCGACGTTCTCTGTCACTGCGGAGCTCGTGACAGAGGCTGTGATCTGACTGAAATTCTGTTCATAACAGCATTTCACTCACGTCTTCTATGTCAAGATAATGTACAGCTGCATGTCAATATCAAGGATGCTACAACAAGGTCTACTTTATTGACAAAATAATAATTGCAATGGGTGTGGCCCGAGTGTTTGTCCCGCCGATAAATGCTACATACGTTTACACACCGATAAATGCTACATACGTTTACACACCGATAAATGCATGTGTATACTGAGGGTATATTTGGAGGTCGACGTCCTATAATCCAAAGCAATGCTTCATAACGCTCAAGCGAATATACGATACACGCGGCTAGTAGTTGATCGTGAATACGTCTATACATTTTACACGAATTTTGGCATTCCGGACAGGTATTTCGTATGTGTGTACTATTGAAATATTGATCTGTTGGCTTAGGCAGTTATACAGCACTGTAATGGTATACACTATCTGATCGGCATGGTAGATTGTCAAGTTTCCTGTGCCGTGTTTTCTTGTCAATAATCATTATTAGAACATACCTGGTATTTCAGTGATCAATTCATACAATAATTATTGTCATCACTCTTTTGCCTTTTACACCATATGCAATGTATGTTGGCTTGTTGGGCCTCCACTTCAAGTAAATTATGCCACGGCAGATACATTGTTGGTATACCTTTACTGAGAGCTTGACATGCTCAGTCTTACGTGGAATGATTAATCTTGATTACATTAAATAAAGTTGCATTTAATAACCAGTAAATACGTAATTGAATGTACAATATATTTTGCAGGTCCCCAGCTTATGAGAGCATGCCCCGACGTCGCTACCAGCTCATCAGAAGGTGAAGGCCGTCGCGCACCATGAGGCATAAAAGCAGTGGCGGTAGAGCGGCGGATGCACATGTTACATAAGGGGTTAATCCACCTAGCCGGACACTGACTGTCATCACACTCGTAGGGTTAATGTCATCACAGAGCGACCTTACGTGGTAGTAGTTTCCTAGGCGACATTACACCGGAAGGAGAGGTGGATAGAAGCTCTCCACTTCCGGAGGTAGAGAAATATTAGTAGAGTCTCGTTCTGGATAATAGTGATTCGCAGACTCGGATGGTGTGTTCACTGTGGATCAAGGTTTAGTTCTCCTTCGTCCCGACTGTTTGTGTGATTCATATATAGGATCTATTGCAGTAGGATACACCAACAACCATTTATATTGCTTTGTGTACCAACAAGGAGGGCATTCGGTTGACCCTCTGTGTATTGACGAGTGAACACAATGACTGATGCAGATAACAGGGTTATCCTCAATGTAGGGGGCATACGCCATGAGACGTATAAAGCCACCTTAAAGAAAATCCCGGCCACCCGATTGTCCCGTTTGACGGAGGCCTTGGCCAACTATGATCCAGTACTCAATGAGTACTTCTTTGATCGCCATCCCGGGGTCTTTGCTCAAATCCTCAACTACTATCGTAGTGGCAAACTTCATTACCCGACGGATGTGTGCGGTCCGTTGTTTGAAGAGGAGTTGGAGTTTTGGTCTCTTGATGCCAACCAGGTGGAACCCTGTTGCTGGATGACATACACCCAGCACAGGGACACCCAAGATGTGCTCGCCATCTTGGATCGGTTGGATCTTGACACAGACAAACCAACAGAAGAGGACATCATGAAGAGGTTTGGACTTGAGGAAGAGTACAAACAGGGCGAGCTGAACTGCTGGCAGCGGATTAAACCAAAAATCTGGGCATTGTTCGATGAACCGTACTCGTCTACAGCCGCAAAGGCAAGTCACCAGGTGTTTTGACTTAAATTGCCACCTTTCAGTGTGTAGAGTCCTTGTTGTGATAGTCATGTCAACATTGACAACCTCCCCTTGGCTAGGCCTCAATACACTGAACCATGGGAAAACAAAAGAGAGAGTTTTACATACGATTCAATTTTTCAAAACAGTAATTATGTAAACTAAAAACGCAACTATCAGATAAATATTAACTGTTTGAGTAGTCGAATTTTAGAAAAAGACCAATTCTTTTCACACTGTAATTGCCGTAAACGTGCCTTGGACCAACGCCTACTCGAACAGTTATATTTCCTAATACCTAACATTCCTTCCAATTTGTAATTTGTAAGTTTGTCTTTCGACGTAAAATTTGAGTAGTCACGTTTTTATAATACAATACATCTACAACCTGTTTAAAGGCCGAAAGAGTCCCTCTAACAGAGGTCCTACTCGATCAGTTGTTTGTCCCATGGTTCACTGTGATCGTAGTGCCATCTATCGGCGGAGGTCAAGCTAAAGGGGGGACTTTTATATCGTGATCGACTCTATCTCTCTGTTCTCTTTAACTTAGACTGCTAGAACTCAGTTACACCATGTAGAAATATATCTATATATATATATACAACAAACTCACACTTTTTCTCGCTCCGGTACACCCCAGCGTGTTAGCCACGGCAATATCAAATATTATCCAAGTAGCCGAAGATGCTTGCTTCCAAATGGAAAATGAATGGCGGTCCCATCGATGATGACAACTGGAGGTATTATAAAGGTGGCAATTTCATTAATATTAACAGCTATGCGCTATGCCATATTAACAGCCACTGCATGAACACCTCACCCGTGTATTGGAATCTGGTTGGAGGGAATATGGTTTAACCACTGGTTGAAGGATATGGGTTTTCTTTGTCTTGTGGTTAAGAGCAGAGTCTGATGTCAGTCATTGTTTGGCGTGATCAGGCCTGGAAGCTCTTGTTTGTGTGCTGGTGGATTGTCTGAAGAATGTGTTGGGGTGGATTATATAGGTGCATATGTCTGAGAAGAGTTTTACTCTGTATTGCAGTCGTGGTAATACCTTGCTTTTCAATGTCTAGGGGAGTTTCAAGAAGTACCAACTTGTATGTGGTTGTGAATGTGTCGATAGACATGCTTAAACAGATATGTATGCTGTTGAATATCAAATATACTCCAAAATAATATGACTTGATAAAATGAAGAAGTGGATTTTCTTAAACTGACATTTAACCTAAGGAAAGTACTATTTTTCCATCTTTGAAAAACACGTCAACAATCAATATATTGACGTCGCTATGACGTCACCAGATTATGTACTTTAGATCGTGGTCAAGTAGGAAGATTTTGAAGAATAGAAATGATGGTTTTAATTTGAAATGGAAATTATGTTTGGTATATTCATAAGAAGCTAGATCTCATTTGCATGCAGTAGGATACCACGTGTACATCTTATAGGTGTGTAGGCAGTACTGTTCTGTGATGTTGGTCACGGCCTATTAATCTAGAAGGCGGGATATTTGTACAAATATATCTCTTTATAACTGAAGCAGCACGAACCTTGATCCCAGACTTTCAAAGTATGTTATTGAAATTCCAACATGAACCTTCATAAAAATATTGTAATTTTTGTCACGCTACCGCAGCTTATCTTTTCGGTTTGGTAGGTATTTGTAAGCATGGCGTGAGCTGTGCCTGGAGTTTGAACGTTGAGACTGTCTGGAGGGGGCTATCAAAGGGAAATTATGAAATCATACTTCAGTAGGGTCTGCTGTGGGTTGAATGAAAACTACAAAGAGGTGCTTGTTTATGTCAGCGTAATATCAATGTGCGTTCAAATCGTGTATTTAGTTTTCAATTTGGTAGTGTAATGCCATCAATACCTCATTATGGGGCACACCTAGACGTTGTGTATATCGGCTAGGCGTGCAAATTGTTGTTCACTTTATGTCCTCTGGTGAGGTGAATCAGTGGAATTGAGGGAGTCTCCGTCGGTACATTCATCCAAGATTTATTTTGATAGCATGTTACAAATTACATTAGTCACTTATGAGTTCTTGAGTTATTTATGAAAACCTCTGACGCTGCTAATTGATAAATAAAGTTCACAAATAGTCCCTAAAGTAAACATGTATACAAAAATGCTATTTTTCTAGTCTGAAAACCGATTTTCGAAATTGATTGAAATTTGCAACTTTATAGGTTAGACACTTGATACGAGTCAGATATTTTCTTTTATCGTAGACATATTAAACCTAATTGTGGTGTGCCAGTCTAAGACTGTTCAGCAAATACTC
Source organism: Haliotis rufescens (assembly GCF_023055435.1). Classification (NCBI taxonomy): domain Eukaryota; kingdom Metazoa; phylum Mollusca; class Gastropoda; order Lepetellida; family Haliotidae; genus Haliotis; species Haliotis rufescens. The sequence continues at coordinate 24,157 of NW_025964167.1, forward strand.
TTGTCGAATATCTAGGTGTTCAGTATCTAATCTTGTCGAATCTCTAGGTGTTCAGTATCTAATCTTGTAGAATCTCCATGTGTTTAGTATCTAATCTTGTCGAATCTCTAGGTGTTCAACACCTAATCTTGTCGAATCTCTAGGTGTTCAACGCCTAGTCTTGTCGAATCACTTGGTGTTCAATATCTAATCTTGTCGAATCACTAGGTGTTCAACACCTAATCTTGTCGAATCACTAGGTGTTCAGCATCTAATCTGGTCTAATCAGTTGGTGTTCAGCATCTAACCTTGGCGAATCAGTTGGTTTCTTAGCATCTAATCTTGCCAAATCAGTCGGTGTTCAGAATATATATTTCTTAAATCGGTTTGTGTTATACATCTAAGCATATCGAATCAGTGGTTATTCAGAATATATAGTTGTTGAATCATTTGGTGTTCTGAATTTATTCTTGTCGAATCATGACACATTTAGCAACATAACCCGCCGTAACATTGGCTGTTCAGAACCTAGTCTGGTTGAATCATTGGATATTCAACAATTTAACCTGCCGTACTTTGGGTGTTGAGAATCACAACTTAACTATTGCCATATATGTACCTATAACACAGAATTGAGAACTAATAATTCATGTTTCCATTACTACTACTAATATAGTCCCAATATCTGCCATTGTGTACTTAACCAGTTTCAAGTAAGACACTGCCACTTAAAACATAAAGATTGTTTTCTGAGTACTGATATTTTCTAGTTCAGATTAGTAATGTATATCATGCATTATGTGGCCGATAGAAGACTATGAGATATGTGCTTAAAACCGTGTAGGAATACAATCTAATCACTGCATCTGCATCCGCCTCGTGGAAGTAGTTCTGCTTACGCAGCTTGGGGTGTATGCTTTCACTGTGCAAGGACAGACGTGCATTATCGTAAGCCACCTTGAGCAATGTCCACACGTATGCAGGCACCTACACGTTTTCGTTTTGTCATGCAATGCCATTATTAAATGTCCCTGTTTCTCATAGCATACAGGACATATCACTATCACCCATACCACTAACACATCAAAAGCATGCTGATCATTCTAACACAGTAATATTCCATACATATTTGGATTAAGAGAATTGATCTCTCAGCTTCTGAAATACACCCCGAATACGACTGTTCTATCAATTATTTCGTCTACAACATCTACATGCGAGTGTTGTGAATCTTTTCTGTTGTGTTGTGGTACGCATCTGTTGTTCGTGGTGTTATATATTTAAATGGTAATGATGATAACATCAATTCATATTGAGTTAATTTTCATTTCTCTACTTGATATATCACTGATATAAATATGTTTTTACTTGTAATTTTACAATACATTTCTTGAACTATGATTAATATATCATATATATATATATACACATTGACAACTGATTGATATAATGTGACTAAAGTCATTTTTCTACCACCAGAATCTATCCACCAATGTTTATCGTCAGTTGTCGTATGCACCAAGTTCAAGCTACATGATCACGGGGTAAAACATAGTATGAGCTCCACTGCCAAATTACCAAAGACAATTCAGCAAATCAATTAAGTATCAGTTTGATATTATCCAAAGATTGCGTTAAATACTATTAGCGTAAATATTGAAAAGCGTTTACATGCACTACTTTACAAGGCAAGAGCTCTGGGATCAGTGTCTGGTTTGGGGGTCGCGGAAGGATATGGAGACGTTTGGGAAACAAGGTTACTCCATTTGTGAAGCAGCAACAACGGCATCAGGCAAGGTCTGCAACTAGGAGGTTATTGATCTTCATGGTGGAAAATCGAGATGGCGGGAATGTTGCCTGCAAGCCAGCGAAGACGATGGCCACCACGACGTCTGTATGGCGGCATCATCGGAAGATTATGACGATTTATTCCTCACAATGATGTCAGGAGCCGATACAATGACGTAGGCACCGTGTTGCTTAGTGAACGATGACGTGGATGGTCGTGGTCGTCAACGTTCCCTGTCCCCAACGTGCATCTTCATCAGAGTGATGGGGAATGTGGCAGTGTGTTTGGATCGATATGCCAAATGGATATGGTCTATTTCTGAATTTGGTCTCTTACTTGCTCGGTTTCTTGACGGGTTAGGCAGTGTCTTCACACACGGATCAAATGATTTAAAAAATCAATCATCCCACTTGATGGATAGTACTAGATCCTAATGGAAGTGTTTTACCTAAAGTCCGTTCCATATTTCACTGTTTTTAAGGAAGCGGGTAACAAGGCATTCATGAAAGACAGCTCGGTGGTTTTGTTACAATCATATCTTTATAGTTTTAGGCTTCGGTGTTTAGTACTCGAGAACACCACCTTTCACAATCACGGGTTAAGTAGCTGTATTAGTATGTAGATCCTTTAAGATCTTTCCTGTAACGCAATACACTTGTTTGTTTGTTTGCATAATGTATGCAGGTGAACCGTTAGTCTTTTTCCTTTTAACTAAACAAATACATTTTTCCAACCCTAAGATATACTGTCATCTGAACGACAACAAAACATATTTTGGAAATCCTTTTTTGAATACAATAAACGTTATTTCGCAAATACCCATGCGACAAAAAAAACCCGTCCCAACTCAGCGTGCCTCTCATATGTACTGAGGGTTACTAAATGATACGTAGAATATTCAGATATTCAGACATACACGATGAAAGAAACATCATTATTTTCCACAAACTGTAATACCGTATAAAACTATATTAACGAAAATTGCAACGTCACAATATAAGCGCAAAGGGAGAATTGACCCACTGCTGACATCACGCTCGTTAAATTAACATGATGGAGTATGTGTATGGGTGATTTTCAGGGCCTGGTTAAGGAATAAGGGACTGGGCGAAAACCCCACTCACTCACTCGCGTTTTGACAAAGATCATTGAATATCGAACGGCAGCGCAAAAGACTAACCAGTGTCGATAATCCGACGAAACAGATTCCATTTTGCGCAAAAGGCAAAATAGCGGTGAAACTTATATTTGAACATGCCGTACCAACGTGGCAATCGCGAAGACGTTGTTCTGATAAGTAGTGTACTTCTGCCGTTTTCAGTATGACATATCTGAACATATGTCAGTGTCAGTTTGTCCCGATCGGTGGCATGTGTGTCATTGACGTTAAATAGTCATTTACCGCTAACGTCGCGATCCTGGGAACGTTTTTTTATTGTCAATGGTGTGATTTTGCTGTTTAAAATTAAGGGTATATCAATATCGTGTTGCACTAGTTTTCAAGGCATTGGACAGTGCGTGTATCAATGGCGCTAAATGAATCTGGTTGTTTTACAGCGAAGCACTTGAATCAATTTAATAACCTCATGTTGGGCGCGTGTCATCAGGCGGAAACTCTTGGTCCTCCCTACGGACCAATCGGCAAGTCGAAAATGTAAAGGATAAAAACAGCCCATATTGATTCATGCTTGACGGGGTTTGATAAAATGCACACTAACATCTGTAAATGAATCCAAGAGGCCCCCAGATTAATAGAACCTCAAAAACACCAATCCTCATCGGCGCGGCATGATAATTTTGTGTCATTCAGCTACAAAGAACATGTCTAATTTCTTTAAGATTGAATTTTCCCAAGAAGCCAAAACATAATTTTATATCATTACCTTTCCCAGTGAAACAAAAGAGATGGCGCGTTGGTCTTTCATCAACGAAATGACTATCACTCACCCAAAACTGCATTGACAACCAACCAGTCAACTAAAATCACAACTTCTTTGAAATTTTAGTTCTGAGAAAAAAAATCAAAGAATTATTGAAACTGGCTATAACTAGGTATTGATTTTGTGCGAAGAGCTTCTCCTTTTGAAATGA
>NW_025964168.1:0-230000 GCF_023055435.1 Haliotis rufescens
CACACACCCCACCCCCCCTTGCTGCGTCTTCCCCGCTCTGGTCTACCACCCACCCCACCACACACACACTCCATACCCCACCCACCACCCACCAAAACCACACACCACCCACCAACCCCACGAGCTACCACCCTCCAACCACCACCACCCACCATCCCACACACCACCCACCCAACCACCATCCACCCACCTACCCAACCACCACCTACCAACCCCCACCCACCACCCACCTTCCCCACCCTATCCTCCCTGCTTCCCCTCTTATCCTCTCCTACTTTTCCTCATCCTACCTACTTCCCCCTCCATTCCTCCTACTTCCCTCCCTACTTCCCTCTATTCCTTCCCTACATTCCCCTCTATCCCTCCCTACTTCCCCTCTGTCCTCCTACTTCCCCTCTTATCCCTCCCCCACCATACTTCCCTCCAACCTCCCTACTTTTCCTCTATCCTTCCTATTTTTTCCTCCATCCTCCCCTACTTCCTCTCATACTTCCCCTCTGCTCCTCCCTACTTCCCCTCTATCCTCCCTACTTCCCCTCATCCTCCATACTTCCCTCCATCCTCCCTATTTACCTCCATCCTCCGTACTTTTCCTCCATCCTCCCTACCTTCCTCCATCCTCCCAACTTCGCCTCCATCCTCCCTACTTCCCCTCCATCCTCCCTACATCCCCTCTATCCTCCCTACCTTCATCCATCCTCACTACTTCCCCTCCATCCTCCCTCACTTTTCCTCTATCCCTCCCTACTTCCCCTCTATCCTCCCTACTTCCCCACCATCCTCCCAATCCCCTCTACTCCTCCCTACCCTTCCTCCTTCCTCCCTACTTCCCCTTCATCCTCAGTACTTCACCTCCATCCGACCCTACTTCCTCCATCCTCCCTACTTCGCCTCTATCCTCCCTGCTTCCCTCTATCCTCCCTACTTTTCCTCCATCCTACCTACTTCCCCTCCATCCTCCCTACTTCCCCTCCCTACTTCCCCTCTATCCTCCATACTTCCCCTCTATCCTCCCTACTTCCCCTCTGTCCTCCCTACTTCCCCTCTATCCACCCTACTTCCCCTCCATCCTCCTACTTTCCTCTATCCTCCCTATTTTTCCTCCATCCTCCCTACTTCCTCTCCATACTTCCCCTCTCTCCTCCTACTTCCCCTCTATCATCCCTACTCACCCTCCATCCTCCCTACTTCCCCTCCATCCTCTCTACTTCCCTCCATCCTCCCTACTTTTCCTCTGTCCTCCCTACATCCCCTCTATCCTCCCTACTTTCCTTCCATCCTCCCTACTTCCCCTCTATCCTCCCTACCCTCCTCCATCCTCCCTACTTCCCCCTCCATCCTCCCTACATCCCCTCCATCCTCCCTACTTTTCCTCTATCCTCCCTACTTTTCCTCTATCCTCCCTACTTCCCCTCCATTCTCCATACTTCCCCTCTATCCTCCCTATCTTCCTCCATCCTTCCTACTTCCCCTCCATCCTCCCTACTTCCCCTCTATCCTCTCTACCTTCCTCCATCCTCCCTACATCGCCTCCATCCTCCCTACTTCCCCTCCATCCTCCCTACTTCCCCTCTATCCTCCCTACTCACCCTCCATCCTCCCTACTTCCCCTCCATCCTCTCTACTTCCCTCCATCCTCCCTACTTTTCTCTATCCTCCCTACTTCCCCTCTATCCTCCTTACTTCCCCTCCATCCTCCCTACTTTTCCTCTATCCTCCCTACTTCCCTTCTATCCTCCCTCCTTCCCTACCATCCTCCCTACTTCCCCTCTATCCTCACTACCCTCCTCCATCCTCCCTACTTCCCCTCCATCCTCCCTACTTTTCTCCATCCTCCCTACTTTTCCTCTATCCTCCCTACTTCTCCTCCATCCTCCATACTTCCCCTCTATCATCCTACCTTCCTCCATCCTCCTACTTCCCCTCTATCCTCCCTACTTTTCCTCTATCTCCCTACTTCCCCTCTATCCTCCCTACTTTCCTCTATCCTCAACTACTTCCCCTCCATCCTCCATACTTCCCCTCTTTCCTCCCAACCTTCCTCCATCCTCCCTACTTCCCCTCTATCCTCCCTACTTTTCCTCTATCCTCCCTACTTCCCCTCTATCCTCCCTACTTCCCTCCATCCTCCCTACTTCCCTTCTATCCTCTCTACCTTCCTCCATCCTCCCTACATCGCCTCCATCCTCCCTACTTCCCCTCCATCCTCCCTACTTTTCCTCTATCCTCCCTATTTTTTCCTCCATACTCCCTACTTCCCCTCCATACTTCCCCTCTTTCCTCCCTACTTCCTCTCTATCCTCCCTACTTCCCCTCCACCTCCCTACTTCCCTCCATCCTCCCTACTTTTCCTCCACCTCCTACCTACTTCCCCTCCATCCTCCCTACTTCCCCTCCTACTTCCCCTCTATCCTCCCTACTTCCCCTCTATCCCTCCCTACTTCCCCTCTGTCCTCCCTACTTCCCCTCTATCCTCCCTACTTCCCCTCCATCCTCCCTACATTTCCTCTATCCTCCCTATTTTTCCTCCATCCTCCCTACTTCCTCTCCATACTTCCCCTCTCTCCTCCTACTTCCCCTCTATCCTCCCTACTTCCCCTCCATCCTCCCTACTTCCCCTCCATCCTCCCTACTTTTCCTCCATCCTCCGTACTTTCCTCCATCCTCCCTACTTTTCCTCCATCCTCCCTACTTCCCCTCTATCCTCCCTACTCACCCTCCATCCTCCCTACTTCCCCTCCATCCTCTCTACTTCCCTCCATTCTCCCTACTTTTCCTCTATCCTCCCTACTTCCCCTCTACCTCCCTACTTCCCCTCTATCCTCCCTACTCCCCTACCATCCTCCCTAATTCCCCCCTCTATCCTCCCTACCCTCCTCCATCCTCCCTACTTCTCCTCCATCCTCCCTACTTCCCCTCAATCCTCCCTACTTTTCCTCCATCCTCCCTACTTCCCCTCTATCCTCCCTACTTCCCCTCTATCCTCACTATTTCCCCTCCATCCTCCCTACCTTCCTCCATCCTCCCAACTTCGCCTCCATCCTCCCTACTTCCCCTCCATCCTCCCTACTTCCCGTCTATCCTCCCTACCTTCATCCATCCTCTCTACTTCCCCTCCATAATCCCTACTCTTCCTCTATCCTCCCTACTTCCCCTCTATCCTCCCTACTTCCCCTCCATCCTCCCTACTTCCCCTCTATCCTCCCTACCTTCCTCCTTCCTCCCTACTTCCCCTTCATCCTCAGTACTTCACTTCCATCCTCCCTACTTCCCTCCATCCTCCCTACTTCGCCTCTATCCTCCCTGCTTCCCCTCTATCCTCCCTACTTTTCCTCCATCCTACCTACTTCCCCTCCATCCTCCCTACTTCCCCTCCCTACTTCCCCTCTATCCTCCCTACTTCCCCTCTATCCTCCCTACTTCCCCTCTGTCCTCCCTACTTCCCCTCTATCCTCCCTACTTCCCCTCCATCCTCCCTACTTTTCCTCTATCCTCCCTATTTTTCCTCCATCCTCCCTACTTCCTCTCCATACTTCCCCTCTCTCCTCCCTACTTCCCCTCTATCCTCCCTACTTCCCCTCCATCCTCCCTACTTCCCCTCCATCCTCCCTACTTTTCCTCCATCCTCCGTACTTTTCCTCCATCCTCCCTACTTTTCCTCCATCCTCCCTACTTCCCCTCTATCCTCCCTACTCACCCTCCATCCTCCCTACTTCCCCTCCATCCTCTCTACTTCCCTCCATCCTCCCTACTTTTCCTCTATCCTCCCTACTTCCCCTCTATCCTCCCTACTTCCCCTCTATCCTCCCTACTCCCCTACCATCCTCCCTACTTCCCCTCTATCCTCCCTACCCTCCTCCATCCTCCCTACTTCCCCTCCATCCTCCTTACTTCCCCTCAATCCTCCCTACTTTTCCTCCATCCTCCCTACTTTTCCTCTATCCTCCCTACTTCCCCTCCATCCTCCATACTTCCCCTCTATCCTCCCTACCTTCCTCCATCCTCCCTACTTCCCCTCTATCCTCCCTACTTTTCCTCCATCCTCCCTACTTCCCCTCTATCCTCCCTACTTCCCCTCTATCCTCACTATTTCCCCTCCATCCTTCCTACCTTCCTCCATCCTCCCAACTTCGCCTCCATCCTCCCTACTTCCCCTCCATCCTCCCTACTTCCCGTCTATCCTCCCTACCTTCATCCATCCTCTCTACTTCCCCTCCATCCTCCCTACTCTTCCTCTATCCTCCCTACTTCCCCTCTATCCTCCCTACTTCCCCTCCATCCTCCCTACTTCCCCTCTATCCTCCCTACCTTCCTCCTTCCTCCCTACTTCCCCTTCATCCTCAGTACTTCACTTCCATCCTCCCTACTTCCCTCCATCCTCCCTACTTCGCCTCTATCCTCCCTGCTTCCCCTCTATCCTCCCTACTTTTCCTCCATCCTACCTACTTCCCCTCCATCCTCCCTACTTCCCCTCCCTACTTCCCCTCTATCCTCCCTACTTCCCCTCTATCCTCCCTACTTCCCCTCTGTCCTCCCTACTTCCCCTCTATCCTCCCTACTTCCCCTCCATCCTCCCTACTTTTCCTCTATCCTCCCTATTTTTCCTCCATCCTCCCTACTTCCTCTCCATACTTCCCCTCTCTCCTCCCTACTTCCCCTCTATCCTCCCTACTTCCCCTCCATCCTCCCTACTTCCCCTCCATCCTCCCTACTTTTCCTCCATCCTCCGTACTTTTCCTCCATCCTCCCTACTTTTCCTCCATCCTCCCTACTTCCCCTCTATCCTCCCTACTCACCCTCCATCCTCCCTACTTCCCCTCCATCCTCTCTACTTCCCTCCATCCTCCCTACTTTTCCTCTATCCTCCCTACTTCCCCTCTATCCTCCCTACTTCCCCTCTATCCTCCCTACTCCCCTACCATCCTCCCTACTTCCCCTCTATCCTCCCTACCCTCCTCCATCCTCCCTACTTCCCCTCCATCCTCCTTACTTCCCCTCAATCCTCCCTACTTTTCCTCCATCCTCCCTACTTTTCCTCTATCCTCCCTACTTCCCCTCCATCCTCCATACTTCCCCTCTATCCTCCCTACCTTCCTCCATCCTCCCTACTTCCCCTCTATCCTCCCTACTTTTCCTCTATCCTCCCTACTTCCCCTCTATCCTCCCTACTTTTCCTCTATCCTCCCTACTTCCCCTCCATCCTCCATACTTCCCCTCTATCTTCCCTACCTTCCTCCATCCTCCCTACTTCCCCTCTATCCTCCCTACTTTTCCTCTATCCTCCCTACTTCCCCTCTACCCTCCCTACTTCCCCTCCATCCTCCCTACTTCCCCTCTATCCTCTCTACCTTCCTCTATCCTCCCTACTTCCCCTCCATCTTCCATACTTCCCCTCGATCCTCCCTACCTTCCTCAATCCTCCCTACTTCCCCTCTATCCTCCATACTTTTCCTCTATCCTCCCTACATCCCCTCTATCCTCCCTACTTCCCCTCCATCCTCCCTACTTCCCGTCTATCCTCTCTACCTTCCTTCATCCTCCCTACATCGCCTCCATCCTCCCTACTTCCCCTCCATCCTCCCTACTTCCCCTCTATCCTCCCTACTTCCCCTCCATCCTCCCTACTTCCCCTCCATCCTCCCTAGTTTTCCTCCATCCTCCCTACTTCCCCTCCATCCTCCCTCCTTTTCCTCCATCCTCCCTACTTCCCCTCTATCCTCCCTACTTCCCCTCCATCCTCCCTACTTTTCCTCTATTCTCCCTACTTGTCGTCCTTCTTCCCTACTTCCCCTCTATCCTCCCTACTTCCCCTCCATCCTCCCTACTTTTCCTCTATCCTCCCTACTTTTCCTAAATCCTCCCCACTTCCCCTCCATCCTCCCTACTTCCCCTCCATACTTCCCCTCTATCCTCCCTACTTCCCCTCTATCCTCCCTACTTCCCCTCAATCATCCCTACTTTTCCTCTATCCTCCCTACTTCCCCTCTATCCTCCCTACTTCCCCTCCATCCTCCCTACTTCCCTCCATCCTCCCTACCTTCCTCCATCCTCCCTACTTCCCCTTTATCCTCCCTCCTTCCCCTCTATCCTCCCTACTTTCCTCCATCCTCCCTACTTCCCCCCATCCTCCCTACTTCCCCTGTATCCTCCCTACTTCCCCTCCATCCTCCCTACCTTCCTCCATCCTCCCTACTTCCCCTCCATCCTCCCTACTTGTCCTCTATCCTCCCTACTTCCCCTCTATCCTCCCTAACTTCCTCAATCCTCCCTACTTCAACTCCATCCTCCCTACTTTTCCTCTATGCTCCCTACTTCCCCTCTATCCTCCATACTTCCCCTCCATCCTCCCTACTTCCCCTCTATCCTCCCTACTTTTCCTCCATCCTCCCTACTTCCCCTCCATCCTCCCTACATTTCCTCTATCCTCCCTACTTCCCCTCTATCCTCCCTACTTCCCCTCCATCCTCCCTACTTCCCCTCCATCCTCCCTACTTCCCCTCTATCCTCCCTTCTTACCCTCAATCCTCCATACTTTTCCTCCATCCTCCCTTCTTCCCTCCATCCTCCCTACTTTTCCTCTATCCTCCCTACTTCCCCTCTATCCTCTATCCTTCCCCTTCATCCTCCCTACTTTTCCTCCATCCTCCCTACTTCCCTCAATCCTCCCTACTTTTCCTCTATCCTCCCTACTTCCCCTCTATCCTCTATCCTTCCCCTTCATCCTCCCTACTTTTCCTCTATCCTCCCTACTTCCCCTCCATCCTCCCTACTTCCCCTCTATCCTCCCTACTTACCCTCAATCCTCCATACTTTTCCTCCATCCTCCCTACTTTTCCTCCATGCTCCCTACTTTTCCTACATCCTCCCTACTTTTCCTCTATCCTCCCTACTTCCCCTCAATCCTCCCTACTTCCCCTCCATCCTCCCTACTTCCCCTCTATCCTCCCTACCTTCCTCCATCATCCATACTTCCCCTCCATCCTAACTACTTTTCCTCCATCCTCCCTACTTCCCCTCCATCCTCCGTACTTTACCTCCATCCTCCCTACTTCCCCTTCATCCTCCCTACCTTCCTCCATCATCCATACTTCCCCTCCATCCTCCCTACTTTTCCTCCATCCTCCCTACTTCCCCTTCATCCTCCCTACTTTTCCTCTATCCTGACTACTTTTCCTCCATCCTCCCTACTTCCACTCTATCCTCCCTACTTACCCTCCATCCTCCCTACTTTTCCTCCATCCTCCCTACTTTTCCTCCATCCTCCCTACTTTTCCTCTATCCTCCCTACTTCCCCTCCATCCTCCCTACTTCCTCCCATCCTCCCTACTTCCCCTCTATCCTCCCTACTTCCCCTCCATCCTCCAAACTTTTCCTCCATTCTCCCTACTTCCCCTCCATCCTCCCTACTTTTCCTCCATCCTCCCTACTTCCCCTCTATCCTCGCTACTTCCCCTCCATCGTCCCTACTTCCCCTCCATCCTCCATACTTTTCCTCCATCCTCCCTACTTCCCCTCCATCCTCCCTACTTTTCCTCCATCCTCCCTACTTCCCCTCTATCCTCGCTACTTCCCCTCCATCCTCCCTACTTTTCCTCTATCCTCCATACTTTTCCTCCTTCTTCCCTACTTCCCCTCTATCCTCCCTACTTCCCCTCCATCCTCCCTACTTTTCCTCTATCCTCCCTACTTCCCCTCCCTTCGTCCCCTCTATCCTCCCTACTTCCCCTCTATCCTCCCTACTTCCCCTCCCTACTTCCCCACTATCCTCCCTACTTCCCCTCTATCCTCACTACTTCCCCTCTGTCCTCCCTACTCCCCTCTATCCTCCCTACTTCCACTCCATCCTCCCTTCTTTTCCTCCATCCTCCCTACTTTTCCTCCATCCTCCCTACTTTTCCTCTATCCTCCCTACTTCACCTCCATCCTCCCTACTTCCCCTCTATCCTCTCTACCTTCCTCCATCCTCCCTACTTCCCCTCCATCCTCCCTACTTTTCCTCTATCCTCCCTACTTCCCCTCTATCCTCCCTACTTCCCCTCCATCCTCCCTACTTCCCCTCTATCCTCCCTACCTTCCTCCTTCCTCCCTACTTCCCCTTCATCCTCAGTACTTCACCTCCATCCTCCCTACTTCCCTCCATCCTCCCTACTTCGCCTCTATCCTCCCTGCTTCCCCTCTATCCCCCCTACTTTTCCTCCATCCTACCTACTTCCCCTCCATCCTCCCTACTTCCCCTCCCTACTTCCCCTCTCTCCTCCCTACTTCCCCTCTATCCTCCCTACTTCCCCTCTGTCCTCCATACTTCCCCTCTATCCTCCCTACTTCCCCTCCATACTTCCCCTCTCTCCTCCCTACTTCCCCTCTATCCTCCCTATTTCCCCTCCATCCTCCCTACTTCCCCTCCATCCTCCCTACTTTTCCTCCATCCTCCGTACTTTTCCTCCATCCTCCCTACTTTTCCTCCATCCTCCCTACTTCCCCTCTATCCTCCCTACTCACCCTCCATCCTCCCTACTTCCCCTCCATCCTCTCTACTTCCCTCCATCCTCCCTACTTTTCCTCTATCCTCCCTACTTCCCCTCTATCCTCCCTACTTCCCCTCTATCCTCCCTACTCCCCTACCATCCTCCCTACTTCCCCTCTATCCTCCCTACCCTCCTCCATCCTCCCTACTTCCCCTCCATCCTCCCTACTTCCCCTCAATCCTCCCTACTTTTCCTCCATCCTCCCTACTTTTCCTCTATCCTCCCTACTTCCCCTCCATCCTCCATACTTCCCCTCTATCCTCCCTACCTTCCTCCATCCTCCCTACTTCCCCTCCATCCTCCATACTTCCCCTCTATCCTCCCTACCTTCCTCCATCCTCCCTACTTCCCCTCTATCCTCCCTACTTCCCTCCATCCTCCATACTTCCCCTCTATCCTCCCTACCTTCCTCCATCCTCCCTACTTCCCCTCTATCCTCCCTACTTTTCCTCTATCCTCCCTACTTCCCCTCTATCCTCCCTACTTCCCCTCCATCCTCCCTACTTCCCCTCGATCCTCCCTACTTTTCCTCCATCCTCCCTACTTTTCCTCCATCCTCCCTACTTCCCCTCTATCCTCCCTACTCACCTTCCATCCTCCCTATTTCCCCTCCATCCTCTCTACTTCCCTCCATCCTCCCTACTTTTCCTCTATCCTCCCTATTTCCCCTCTATCCTCCCTACTTCCCCTCCATCCTCCCTACTTTTCCTCTATCCTCCCTACTTCCCCTCTATCCTCCCTACTTCCCTACCATCCTCCCTACTTCCCCTCTATCCTCTCTACCTTCCTCTATCCTCCCTAAATCCCCTCCATCTTCCATACTTCCCCTCGATCCTCCCTACCTTCCTCAATCCTCCCTACTTCCCCTCTATCCTCCATACTTTTCCTCTATCCTCCCTACATCCCCTCTATCCTCCCTACTTCCCCTCCATCCTCCCTACTTCCCGTCTATCCTCTCTACCTTCCTTCATCCTCCCTACATCGCCTCCATCCTCCCTACTTCCCCTCCATCCTCCCTACTTCCCCTCTATCCTCCCTACTTCCCCTCCATCCTCCCTACTTCCCCTCCATCCTCCCTAGTTTTCCTCCATCCTCCCTACTTCCCCTCCATCCTCCCTCCTTTTCCTCCATCCTCCCTACTTCCCCTCTATCCTCCCTACTTCCCCTCCATCCTCCCTACTTTTCCTCTATTCTCCCTACTTGTCGTCCTTCTTCCCTACTTCCCCTCTATCCTCCCTACTTCCGCTCCATACTTCCTACTTTTCCTCTATCCTCCCTACTTTTCGTAAATCCTCCCCACTTCCCCTCCATCCTCCCTACTTCCCCTCCATACTTCCCCTCTATCCTCCCTACTTCCCCTCTATCCTCCCTACTTCCCCTCAATCATCCCTACTTTTCCTCTATCCTCCCTACTTCCCCTCTATCCTCCCTACTTCCCCTCCATCCTCCCTACTTCCCTCCATCCTCCCTACCTTCCTCCATCCTCCCTTCTTCCCCTCCATCCTCCCTACTTCCCCTTTATCCTCCCTCCTTCCCCTCTATCCTCCCTACTTTCCTCCATCCTCCCTACTTCCCCCCATCCTCCCTACTTCCCCTGTATCCTCCCTCCTTCCCCTCCATCCTCCCTACCTTCCTCCATCCTCCCTACTTCCCCTCCATCCTCCCTACTTTTCCTATATCCTCCCTACTTCCCCTCTATCCTCCATACTTCCCCTCCATCCTCCCTACTTCCCCTCTATCCTCCCTACCTTCCTCCATCCTCCCTACTTCCCCTCCATCCTCCCTACTTTTCCTCTATCCTCCCTACTTCCCCTCTATCCTCCCTAACTTCCTCAATCCTCCCTACTTCAACTCCATCCTCCCTACTTTTCCTCTATCCTCCCTACTTCCCCTCTATCCTCCATACTTCCCCTCCATCCTCCCTACTTCCCCTCTACCCTCCCTACTTTTCCTCCATCCTCCCTACTTCCCCTCCATCCTCCCTACATTTCCTCTATCCTCCCTACTTCCCCTCTATGATCCCTACTTCCCTCCATCCTCCCTACTTCCCCTTTATCTTCCCTACCTTCCTCCATCTTCCCTACTTCCCCTCCATCCTCCCTACTTCCCGTCTATCCTCCCTACTTTTCCTCCTTCTTCCCTACTTCCCTTCTATCCTCCCTACTTCCCCTCCATCCTCCCTATTTTTCCTCTATCCTCCCTACTTTTCCTCAATCCTCCCCACTTCCCCTCCATCCTCCCTACTTCCCCTCCCTACTTCCCCTCTATCCTCCCGACTTCCCCTCTATCCCCCCTACTTCCCCTCTATCCTCCCTACTTTTCCTCTATCCTCCCTACTTCCCCTCCATCCTCCCTACTTCCCTCCATCCTCCTTACCTTCCTCCATCCTCCCTTCTTCCCCTCCATCCTCCCTACTTCCCCTCTATCCTCCCTCCTTCCCCTCTATCCTCCCTACTTTCCTCCATCCTCCCTACTTCCCCCCATCCTCCCTACTTCCCCTGTATCCTCCCTACTTTCCCTCCATCCTCCCTACCTTCCTCCATCCTCCCTTCTTCCCCTCCATCCTCCCTACTTTTCCTCTATCCTCCCTACTTCCCCTCTATCCTCCCTACCTTCCTCTATCCTCCCTAATTCCCCTCCATCCTCCCTACTTTTCTTCTATCCTCCCTACTTCCCCTCTATCCTCCATACTTCCCCTCCATCCTTCCTACTTCCCCTCTATTCTCCCTACTTTTCCTCCATCCTCCTACTTTTCCTCCATCCTCCATACTTCCCCTCTATCCTCCCTACCTTCCTCCATCCTCCCTACTTCCCCTCTATCCTCCCTACTTTTCCTCTATCCTCCCTACTTCCCCTCTATCCTCCCTACTTTTCCTCTATACTCCCTACTTCCCCTCCATCCTCCATACTTCCCCTCTATTCTCCCTACCTTCCTCCATCCTCCCTACTTCCCCTCTATCCTCCCTACTTTTCCTCTATCCTCCCTACTTCCTCTCTATCCTCCCTACTTCCCCTCCATCCTCCCTACTTCCCGTCTATCCTCTCTACCTTCCTTAATCCTCCCTACATCGCCTCCATCCTCCCTACTTCCCCTCCATCCTCCCTACTTTTCCTCTATCCTCCCTATTTTTCCTCCATCCTCCCTACTTCCCCTCCATACTCCCTACTTCCCCTCCATACTTCCCCTCTCTCCTCCCTACTTCCCCTCTATCCTCCCTACTTCCCCTCCATCCTCCCTACTTTTCCTCCATCCTCCCTACTTCCCCTCTATCCTCCCTACTCACCCTCCATCGTCCCTATTTCCCCTCCATCCTCTCTACTTCCCTCCATCCTCCCTACTTTTCCTCTATCCTCCCTACTTCCCCTCTATCCTCCCTACTTCCCCTCCATCCTCCCTACTTTTCCTCTATCCTCCCTACTTCCCCTGTATCCTCCCTACTTCCCTACCATCCTCCCTACTTCCCCTCTATCCTCCCTACTTCCCCTCCATCCTCCCTACTTCCCGTCTATCCTCTCTACCTTCCTCAATCCTCCCTACATCGCCTCCATCGTCCCTACTTCCCCTCCATCCTCCCTACTTCCCCTCTATCCTCCCTACTTCCCCTCCATTATCCCTACTTTTCCTCTATTCTCCCTACTTTTCCTCCATCCTCCCTACTTCCACTCCATCCTCCCTACTTTTCCTCCATCCTCCCTACTTCCCCTCTATCCTCCCTACTTCCCCTCCATCCTCCCTACTTTTCCTCTATTCTCCCTACTTTTCCTCCTTCTTCCCTACTTTTCCTCTATCCTCCCTACTTCCTCTCTATCCTCCCTACTTCCCCTCCATCCTCCCTACTTCCCTCCATCCTCCCTACCTTCCTCCATCCTCCCTTCTTCCCCTCCATCCTCCCTACTTCCCCTCTATCCTCCCTCCTTCCCCTCTTTCCTCCCTACTTTCCTCCATCCTCCCTACTTCCCCCCATCCTCCATACTTCCCCTGTATCCTCCCTACTTCCCCTCCATCCTCCCTACCTTCCTCCATCCTCCCTACTTCCCCTCCATCCTCCCTACTTTTCCTCTATCCTCCCTACTTCCCCTCTATCCTCCCTAACTTCCTCCATCCTCCCTACTTCCCCTCCATCCTCTCTACTTTTCCTCTATCCTCCCTACTTCCCCTCTATCCTCCCTACTTCCCCTCCATCCTCCCTACCTTCCTCCATCCTCCCTTCTTCCCCTCCATCCTCCCTACTTCCTCTCTATCCTCCCTCCTTCCCCTCTATCCTCCCTACTTTCCTCCATCCTCCCTACTTAGCCCCATCCTCCCTACTTCCCCTCCATCCTCCCTACTTTTCCTCCATACTCCCTACTTCCCCTCCATCCTCCCTACTTTTCCTCCATCCTCCCTACTTCCCCTACATCCTCCCTACTTTTCCTCTATCCTCCCTACTCTTCCTCTTTCTTCCCTACTTCCCCTCCATCTCCCTACTTCTCCTCGAGCCTCCCTACTTTTGCTCTATCCTCCCTACTTTTCCTCCATCCTCCCTACTTCCCCTCCATCCGCCCTACTTCCCCTCTATCCTCCCTACTTCCACTCCATCCTCCCTACTTTTCCTCCATCCTCGCTACTTTTCCTCCATCCTCCCTACTTTTCCTCTATCCTCCCTACTTCCCTTCTATCCTCCCTACCTTCCTCGATCCTCCCTACTTCCCCTCAATCCTCCCTACTTTTCCTCTATCCTCCCTACTTCCCCTCTATCCTCCCTACTTCCCCTCCATCCTCCCTACTTTTGCTCTATCCTCCCTACTTCCCCTCTATCCTCCCTACTTCCCCTCCATCCTCCCTACTTCCCCTCTATCCTCCCTACCCTCCTCCATCCTCCCTACTTCCCCTCCATCCTCCCTACTTTTCCTCCATCCTCCCTACTTCCCCTCTATCCTCCCTACTTCCCCTCCATCCTCCCTACTTCCCCTCCATCCCCCCTACTTTTCCTCCATCCTTGCTACTTTTCCTCTATCCACCCTACTTCCCCTCCATCCGACCTTCTTTTCCTCCATCCTCCCTACTTCCCCTCGGCCCTCCTTACTTTTCCTTCAATCCTCCCTACTTACCCCTCCATGCTCCCATCTTTCCCCCGATCATCCTACTCTACGTACTGCAACATCTTTTCCCCCCTTGGTCCTCCATTTTTCTACCTCCATCCTCCTAACTTTCCCCTTCCACCATACATGAACATCACTGCGTCCTTTCTGCTCCTCCCACGATCCTCCCAACTATTCCCTCCATCCTCCCTACTTCTCCGTCCATCCTTCCTGCATCTCATTTTAAACTCCCTACTTCTCCCTTCAGTCCTCCCTACCACTCGACCCGTGAAGATCTGGGGTAGAATAGGTCTTCAGCAACACGAGCTTGCCGTAAAAGGCGACTATGCTTGTCGTAAGAGGCGACTAATGGGATCAGGTAGTCAGGCTCGCTGACTTGGTTGATGCATGTCACCGATCCCAATTGTGTGGATCGATGCTCATGATATTAATCACTGGATTGTCTGGTCCAGACTCGATTATTTATAGACCAACGTCATACAGCTGGAATAATGCTGAATGCGGCGTTAAACAACAAACCAACCAACCAACCCTACCACTCACTCCATCCTCCTACCTTCTCCATCCTTATTCCCCCAACTTCCTAGTTTTCCCTTCCGTTTTCCCTTCCACCTCCTTACTTCAGAATTCATTCTTCGAACTTCCCCCTCCACACACCCCACTTACTCACATTTTCTATTTTATTCCCTCCTTTATGACCAGTTATTCACCCTTTCTACTTGTTTGTTTGTATGTTTGTTTCTTCGTTCGTTTAATTTTTCTAACTTTTTGTTGTTTCAGTTGGTTGTTTCCTTTTGTACTTTTGTTTGTTCTTTGAGTGTTTGTTTCCATGTTGTTTGTTTCTATACTTTGTTGGTTGGTTGACTGTTTTATTCTTCGTTTTTGCAATTCGCTTGCTTGTTTCATGTTTTAGTTGGTTCGTTGTTTTCATGTTTGTTATTTTTTGTTGTGTTTTTCTGTTGTTTTATGTTTGGATTTTGTTTGTTACAAAACTGTTTTGTTGTTCGTTTATGCCTTTATTTTTTTGTGTCGGTTTGTTTAGTTTCTATTTTTAATTGGTTGTTTGGTTAGTGGCTTCTGTTTTGGTTGATGTTTTGTTTGCTTCATTTCGTGTTTGTTGTTTTATGTATCTTTTGGTTCTTTGTTTGTTTATA
Source organism: Haliotis rufescens (assembly GCF_023055435.1). Classification (NCBI taxonomy): domain Eukaryota; kingdom Metazoa; phylum Mollusca; class Gastropoda; order Lepetellida; family Haliotidae; genus Haliotis; species Haliotis rufescens. The sequence goes on from NW_025964168.1 coordinate 14,762, forward strand.
TTCTTGTTTGTTTAAATGGGTAGTAAGTTGTTTCCTTGTTCTGTCTCTTTTCCTTTTTTGGCTATTCGTTTGCTTGTTTGATGCTATAGTTGTTTCGTTCTGTTTGTTGCAGTGCTTTTCTGTTGTTTTATGTTTGTAAAAAACACAAAAATTGTTTGATTTTGCTTGATTTTGTTTGGATGTTTGTTGGTGTCTTTTTTCTGTTTGTTTGTTTAGTTTCTCCTTTTTGCTGTTTGGTAAGTGACTTATGCTTTGTTTGTTGTTGGGTTTTTTCGTGTTAAGTGTTTATTGTTTGGATTTGTTGTTTGTTTTAGGTTGCTGGTTGGTCGTCGATTTTCTTCTGTTTTTATTTTAATGTTTTGGGGGTTTTTTTGTCGTTGATTTTTCATTGGTGTTTTGGTGTTTGTTTGGTTTGATTGTTGTTGTTTTTGTAGTTTGTTTTCTTCTTTTTTATTCATCTTATTTGAATGTCTTTTCGGTTGATTTTTGTTTCTTGGTTGTTTGTTTGTTTGTTTATTCACTGTGTTTTGGTTCAGTTAATGTTTGGCTGTTTGGTAGTCTTTTGTTACTTGAATTGCTTTTTCGTTTATTTGTATATTTGTTTAGTTGAATGGTTGTGTTTTGTTTTTGGTTGTATGTTTGTTCATGCTGATGGATGTTTGTTTTCTTATTTGTTTGTTTGATTTCGTTTTTTGTTGCTGTTTGTTGTTGCTTGTTTGATTTGTTTGATTAGTTTATTGGTTTGCAGTTTTTTCTTTTGATCTTTCTTAGTTTAGTACAGGATGTGTTTTTTTTGTGTTTGCATGTTTGTTTGGTTAGTTGGTTACATTTCTATTCCTTTATCATTTACTGTGTTTTGGGGTCATCTGTTTTTTGTTTGTTTGATTAGTTGAATGGTTCACTTTTGTTCGTTTGTGGTCGTTTAGGTTGGTACTTGTTTTGTTGATTTCGTTGTTTGTTTCCTTGTTCGTTCATTTGTTGTTTATTGCTGCTTCGCTAATTCGTTTTGTTCTTGTTTGTTTTGTTGGTTGTGTTTGCTTATTGGTTGGGTGGTTTCATTTTTGTGTGCTATTGTCCGTGCATTGTCGCTAGTTCCCCCTACACACTCCCAATTTTCCAATGCACCCTTCATTCTTCCCCCTACCAACACTCTACTTCCCATCCATCATCTCTCATTACTACTTCACATCCACCCTCTCTCATTACTTTTCCTGTCGTTTTTTCATTATTTCATTGTTCTTTGAGTTGGTTGGTTATTTTCTTAGTCGTATAATTGATTTTTGTGTGTGTGTGTTTATTATTTGTTTAATATTGTTTGTTTGTATGTTTCAGTTTGTTTAGTTTGCTTCTGTGGTTTTTTTTGGTTGGTTGATTCATTTGTATTTGTTTGTAAATAGTCTTTTTCGGTTTGTTCTTTTCTTCTTCTTTTTTTTAGTTGTTGGTTCTTGTTTTGTGTGACAGTTGAATGTTTGTTTGAAGCTTTCTTTTTTGTGTTTTATTGTTACACTGTTTCGTTTCGTTGTTTGGTGGTTTTATGGTTTGTTTGTTTGGTCTGTTGGGTTTTTGATTGATTGATTTGTATGTTTATTTCTTTGCGCTTTTGCTTTGGATGTCGTTTGGTGTCATTTTCATTTCTTGTTTTGTGTGTTTGCTTTATTCCTGTGTTGTTGATTTTTTTTTAGTTTGTTCGTTATATTTCTTGCTTGTTGGTATGTTCTTTGGTCGGTTGTTTTTTGCTGGTTTCATGTTTGTATTGTATTGTATGTTGTTATTTTTTAGTTCGTTGATTTAATATGTGTATGTTTCTTTGTTTGATTGTTGGTTGGTTAGTTATTCTGTTACTTCCTTGGTAGTTAGTTTTTTGTTGTTTTGTATTTCTTGTTTTCCTGTTTTTGTTTTGTAATTGAATTGTTGTATTTTCCTACCTTGTTTGTGGGGTTTGATTATGTTGCAGGTTAATTGTTGTTAGGTTGATATATTTGACTTTAGTTATTTGGTTGGTTGGGTTTTTGGTTGTTTATTTGTCTATTTGTATTGTATTTGGTTTGTTGTTTGTTTGTTTTTTGTTTGGTTAGTCGCTTTGGTTGGCTTCTTTGTGTTTTTGTTCGGATTTTTGATTACTTGTTTCTTTCTTTGTTTCTTTTGTTATTTATTTAATAGGTTTTGTTGGGGTTCTTATTTTTTGTTTGGCTTGTTTGTTGTTTTGATCTTTGTTTTTTGTGTGGTTTGGTTGGCTGGTTGACATGTAGGTCTTTGGCATCTTTTTTTTTTTTGGGTGTTACTTTTGTCAACTGTCTTGTTGTATTTTTTTTCGTTGACTGCTTGTTTATTTACTTTATTGTTGTTTATGCCATGTAGACTACTCCCTCACGCCATGTAGATTACTGCCTCACGCCATGTAGTTTACTGGCTCACGCCATGTAGTTTGCTTCCTCACGCCATGTAGTTTACTCCCTCACGTCATGTAGTTTACTCCCGCACGCCATGTTGTTTACTGTGTCACGCCATGTAGTTTACTTCCTTACGCCATGTAGATTACTGCCCATCTTCCCGAGACAAGAGCGTTAACTGACTTTAAATGTCCAGTTTTCACCCTTGCCGAACAGTGGCTATTACCTGTTACGTCCCTTCTAAGCCTCTTCTAAGGATCAATCAGTTTCCACCGCTCGTATCACTTGCGTTTGCTTCACACAACATGGTGGCGCCCAGTCAGAACGATCTGATCGATAATCAATATCAATACTGTGATAAAACGGGTCTTACATCGCGAAATGCATCAAATCACGTGAGCACCTTGATTAAAAACATGAAAACATTTGAACAATATCAGTTTACGAACCGAATTTCGATTTCGGTGCGCGATTTTGATTGGTCTATGCATAGACTCGTACGTCCAGCCAAAATGTAACTCCATAATACCAGCCTAGTTCGGCAAGGCGGAAACTGGACTTTTATAGTCAGTCAACGCTCTTGCTTCGGGAAGATGATTACTGCCTCACGCCATGTTGTTTACTTCCTTACGCTATGTGTTTTACTGCCTCAACTCATGTAGTTTACTCCCTCACGTCATGCAGTTAACTCCCTCACGCTATGTAGTTTACTCCCTCAAGCCATGTAGTTTACTCCCTCATGCCATGTTGTTTACTGCATCACGCCATGTAGTTAACTCCCTCAAGCCATGTAGTTAACTCCCTCATGTCATGTAGTTTATTCCCTCACGCCATGTAGTTTACTCCCGCACGCTATGTAGTTGACTCCCTCACGTCATGTAGTTTACTCCCTCAAGCCATGTAGTTTACTCCCTCACGTCATGTAGTTTATTCCCTCAAGCCATGTAGTTTACTCCCGCACGCTATGTAGTTGACTCCCTCACGTCATGTAGTTTACTCCCTCACGTCATGTAGTTTACTCCCTCACGTCCTGTAGTTTACTCCCTCATGCCATGTAGTTTACTCCCTCATGCCATGTAGTTTACTCCCTCATGCCATGTAGTTTACTCCCTCATGCCATGTAGTTTACTCCCTCACGTCATGTAGTTTACTCCCTCACGTCATGTAGTTTACTCCCTCACGTCCTGTAGTTTACTCCCTCATGCCATGTAGTTTACTCCCTCAAGCCATGTAGTTTACTCCCTCAAGCCATGTAGTTTATTCCCTCAAGCCATGTAGTTTACTCCCGCACGCTATGTAGTTGACTCCCTCACGCCATGTAGTTTACTCCCTCACGCCATGTAGTTTACTCCCTCACGTCATGTAGTTTACTCCCTCATTCCATGTAGTCTACTCCCTCATGCCATGTAGTTTACTCCCTCACGTCCTGTAGTTTACTCCCTCACGTCCTGTAGTTTACTCCCTCATGCCATGTAGTCTGCTCCCTCATGCCATGTAGTCTACTCCCTCAAGCCATGTAGTTTACTCCCGCACGCTATGTAGTTGACTCCCTCACGTCATGTAGTTTACTCCCTCACGCCATGTAGTTTACTCCCTCACGTCCTGTAGTTTACTCCCTCAAGCCATGTAGTTTACTCCCGCACGCCATGTAGTTTACTCCCTCACGTCATGTAGTTTACTGCCTCACGTCATGTAGTCTACTCCCTCACGTCATGTAGTTTACTCCCTCACGTCATGTAGTTTACTCCCTCACGTCCTGTAGTTTACTCCCTCACGTCATGTAGTTTACTCCCTCACGCCATGTAGTTTACTAACTCACGCCATGTAGTTTACTCCCTCACGTCATGTAGTTTACTCCCTCACGTCATGTAGTTTACTCCCGCACGCTATGTAGTTGACTCCCTCACGCCATGTAGTTTACTCCCTCACGCCATGTAGTTTACTCCCTCACGTCCTGTAGTTTACTCCCTCAAGCCATGTAGTTTACTCCCGCACGCCATGTAGTTTACTCCCTCACGTCATGTAGTTTACTCCCTCACGTCATGTAGTTTACTGCCTCACGTCATGTAGTTTACTCCCTCAAGCCATGTAGTTTACTGCCTCACGCCATGTAGTTTACTGCCTCACGTCATGTAGTTTACTCCCTCACGCCATGTAGTTTATTCCCTCACGTCCTGTAGTTTACTCCCTCAAGCCATGTAGTTTACTCCCGCACGCCATGTAGTTTACTCCCTCACGTCATGTAGTTTACTCCCTCACGTCATGTAGTTTACTGCCTCACGTCATGTAGTTTACTCCCTCAAGCCATGTAGTTTACTGCCTCACGCCATGTAGTTAAATGCCTCACGTCATGTAGTTTACTGCCTCACGTCATGTAGTTTACTCCCTCACGTCATGTAGTTTACTGCCTCACGTCATGTAGTTTACTCCCTCAAGCCATGTAGTTTCCTCCCGCACGCTATGTAGTTGACTCCCTCACGTCATGTAGTTTACTCCCTCACGCCATGTAGTTTACTCCCTCACGTCCTGTAGTTTACTCCCTCACGCCATGTAGTTTACTCCCTCATACCATGTAGTTTACTCCCTCACGCCATGTAGTTTACTCCCTCACGCCATGTAGTTTACTGCATCACGCCATGTAGTTTACTCCCTCACGCCATGTAGTTTACTCCCTCACGCCATGTAGTTTACTCCCTCACGCCATGTAGTTTACTCCCTCACGCCATGTAGTTTACTCCCTCACGCCATGTAGTTTACTGCATCACGTCATGTAGTTTACTGCATCACGCCATGTAGTTTACTCCCGCACGCCATGTAGTTTACTCCCTCACGCCATGTAGTTTACTCCCGCACGCCATGTAGTTTACTCCCTCACGTCATGTAGTTTACTGCATCACGCCATGTAGTTTACTCCCTCACGTCATGTAGTTTACTGCCTCACGTCATGTAGTTTACTCCCTCACGCCATGTAGTTTACTCCCGCACGCCATGTAGTTTACTGCATCACGTCATGTAGTTTACTGCATCACGCCATGTAGTTTACTGCATCACGTCATGTAGTTTACTGCATCACGTCATGTAGTTTACTGCATCACGTCATGTAGTTTACTGCATCACGCCATGTAGTTTACTGCATCACGTCATGTAGTTTACTGCATCACGCCATGTAGTTTACTCCCGCACGCCATGTAGTTTACTCCCTCACGCCATGTAGTTTACTCCCGCACGCCATGTAGTTTACTCCCTCACGTCATGTAGTTTACTGCATCACGCCATGTAGTTTACTCCCTCACGTCATGTAGTTTACTGCCTCACGTCATGTAGTTTACTCCCTCACGCCATGTAGTTTACTCCCTCACGTCATGTAGTTTACTCCCGCACGTCATGTAGTTTACTCCCGCACGCCATGTAGTTTACTCCCTCACGTCATGTAGTTTACTGCATCACGCCATGTAGTTTACTCCCTCACGTCATGTAGTTTACTCCCTCACGTCATGTAGTTTACTCCCTCACGTCATGTAGTTTACTCCCTCACGTCATGTAGTTTACTCCCTCACGTCATGTAGTTTACTCCCGCACGCCATGTAGTTTACTCCCTCACGTCATGTAGTTTACTGCATCACGCCATGTAGTTTACTCCCTCACGTCATGTAGTTTACTGCCTCACGTCATGTAGTTTACTCCCTCACGCCATGTAGTTTACTCCCGCACGCCATGTAGTTTACTGCATCACGTCATGTAGTTTACTGCATCACGCCATGTAGTTTACTGCATCACGTCATGTAGTTTACTGCATCACGTCATGTAGTTTACTGCATCACGTCATGTAGTTTACTGCATCACGCCATGTAGTTTACTGCATCACGTCATGTAGTTTACTGCATCACGCCATGTAGTTTACTCCCGCACGCCATGTAGTTTACTCCCTCACGCCATGTAGTTTACTCCCGCACGCCATGTAGTTTACTCCCTCACGTCATGTAGTTTACTGCATCACGCCATGTAGTTTACTCCCTCACGTCATGTAGTTTACTGCCTCACGTCATGTAGTTTACTCCCTCACGCCATGTAGTTTACTCCCGCACGCCATGTAGTTTACTCCCGCACGCCATGTAGTTTACTGCATCACGCCATGTAGTTTACTCCCTCACGTCATGTAGTTTACTGCCTCACGTCATGTAGTTTACTCCCTCACGCCATGTAGTTTACTCCCTCATCCCATGTAGTTTACTGCATCACGCCATGTAGTTTTCTCCATCAAGCCATGTAGTTTACTCCCTCAAGTCATGTAGTTACTCCCTCACGCCATGTAGTTTACTCCCTCACGTCCTGTAGTTTACCCCCTCATGCCATGTAGTTTACTGCATCACGCCATGTAGTTTACTCCCTCACGCCATGTAGTTTACTCCCTCACGCCATGTAGTTTACTGCATCACGCCATGTAGTTTACTCCCTCACGCCATGTAGTTTACTCCCTCACGCCATGTAGTCTGCTCCCTCATGCCATGTAGTCTACTCCCTCAAGCCATGTAGTTTACTCCCGCACGCTATGTAGTTTACTCCCTCACGCCATGTTGTTTACTCCCTCACGCCATGTAGTTTACTGCATCACGTCATGTAGTTTACTCCCGCACGCTATGTAGTTTACTCCCTCACGCCATGTAGTTTACTCCCTCACGCCATGTAGTTTACTGCATCACGTCATGTAGTTTACTCCCGCACGCTATGTAGTTTACTCCCTCACGCCATGTAGTTTACTGCATCACGCCATGTAGTTTACTGCATCACGTCATGTAGTTTACTGCCTCACGCCATGTAGTTTACTCCCTCACGCCATGTTGTTTACTGCATCACGCCATGTAGTTTACTGCATCACGCCATGTAGTTTACTCCCTCACGCCATGTAGTTTACTCCCGCACGCCATGTAGTTTACTCCCTCACGTCATGTAGTTTACTCCCTCACGCCATGTAGTTTACTCCCTCACGCCATGTAGTTTACTCCCGCACGCCATGTAGTTTACTCCCTCACGCCATGTAGTTTACTCCCGCACGCCATGTAGTTTACTCCCTCACGTCATGTAGTTTACTCCCTCACGCCATGTAGTTTACTCCCTCACGCCATGTAGTTTACTGCATCACGCCATGTAGTTTACTGCATCACGCCATGTAGTTTACTCCCGCACGCTATGTAGTTTACTCCCTCACGTCATGTAGTTTACTGCATCACGCCATGTAGTTTACTCCCGCACGCTATGTAGTTTACTCCCTCACGTCATGTAGTTTACTGCATCACGCCATGTAGTTTACTCCCGCACGCTATGTAGTTTACTCCCTCACGCCATGTAGTTTACTGCATCACGCCATGTAGTTTACTGCATCACGTCATGTAGTTTACTCCCGCACGCCATGTAGTTTACTCCCTCACGTCATGTAGTTTACTCCCTCACGCCATGTAGTTTACTCCCTCACGCCATGTAGTTTACTCCCGCACGCCATGTAGTTTACTCCCTCACGCCATGTAGTTTACTCCCTCACGCCATGTAGTTTACTCCCTCACGCCATGTAGTTTACTGCATCACGCCATGTAGTTTACTCCCTCACGCCATGTAGTTTACTCCCTCACGTCATGTAGTTTACTCCCTCATGCCATGTAGTTTACTCCCTCACGTCATGTAGTTTACCCCCTCACGTCATGTAGTTTACTCCCTCACGCCATGTAGTTTACTCCCTCACGTCATGTAGTTTACCCCCTCACGTCATGTAGTTTACTCCCTCACGTCATGTAGTTTACTCCCTCATGCCATGTAGTTTACCCCCTCACGTCATGTAGTTTACCCCCTCACGTCATGTAGTTTACTCCCTCATGCCATGTAGTTTACTCCCTCACGTCATGTAGTTTACTCCCTCACGTCATGTAGTTTACCCCCTCACGTCATGTAGTTTACTCCCTCACGCCATGTAGTTTACTCCCTCATGCCATGTAGTTTACTCCCTCACGTCATGTAGTTTACTCCCTCATGCCATGTAGTTTACTCCCTCATGCCATGTAGTTTACCCCCTCACGTCATGTAGTTTACTCCCTCACGTCATGTAGTTTACTCCCGCACGCCATGTAGTTTACTCCCTCACGTCATGTAGTTTACTCCCTCACGCCATGTAGTTTACTCCCTCAAGCCATGTAGTTTACTCCCGCACGCCATGTAGTTTACTCCCTCACGTCATGTAGTTTACTCCCTCACGCCATGTAGTTTACTCCCTCACGCCATGTAGTTTACTGCATCACGCCATGTAGTTTACTCCCTCACGCCATGTAGTTTACTCCCTCACGTCATGTAGTTTACTCCCTCATGCCATGTAGTTTACTCCCTCACGTCATGTAGTTTACTTCCTCACGTCCTGTAGTTTACTGCATCACGCCATGTAGTTTACTCCCTCATGCCATGTAGTTTACTCCCTCATGCCATGTAGTTTACTCCCTCACGCCATGTAGTTTACTCCCTCATGCCATGTAGTTTACCCCCTCATGCCATGTAGTTTACTGCATCACGCCATGTAGTTTACTCCCTCATACCATGTAGTTTACTGCATCACGCCATGTAGTTTACTCCCTCACGTCCTGTAGTTTATTCCCTCAAGCCATGTAGTTTACTCCCGCACGCTATGTAGTTGACTCCCTCACGTCATGTAGTTTACTCCCTCACGCCATGTAGTTTACTCCCTCACGTCATGTAGTTTATTCCCTCAAGCCATGTAGTTTACTCCCGCACGCTATGTAGTTGACTCCCTCACGTCATGTAGTTTACTCCCTCACGCCATGTAGTTTACTCCCTCACGTCCTGTAGTTTACTCCCTCAAGCCATGTAGTTTACTCCCTCACGTCATGTAGTTTACTCCCTCACGCCATGTAGTTTACTCCCTCACGTCATGTAGTTTACTCCCTCACGCCATGTAGTTTACTCCCGCACGCCATGTAGTTTACTCCCTCATGCCATGTAGTCTACTCCCTCAAGCCATGTAGTTTACTCCCGCACGCTATGTAGTTGACTCCCTCACGCCATGTAGTTTACTCCCTCACGCCATGTAGTTTACTCCCTCACGTCCTGTAGTTTACTCCCTCAAGCCATGTAGTTTACTCCCGCACGCCATGTAGTTTACTCCCTCACGTCATGTAGTTTACTCCCTCACGTCATGTAGTTTACTGCCTCACGTCATGTAGTTTACTCCCTCAAGCCATGTAGTTTACTGCCTCACGTCATGTAGTTTACTGCCTCACGTCATGTAGTTTACTGCCTCACGTCATGTAGTTTACTCCCTCACGCCATGTAGTTTATTCCCTCACGTCCTGTAGTTTACTCCCTCAAGCCATGTAGTTTACTCCCGCACGCCATGTAGTTTACTCCCTCACGCCATGTAGTTTACTCCCTCACGTCATGTAGTTTACTGCCTCACGTCATGTAGTTTACTCCCTCAAGCCATGTAGTTTACTGCCTCACGCCATGTAGTTTACTGCCTCACGTCATGTAGTTTACTGCCTCACGTCATGTAGTTTACTCCCTCACGTCATGTAGTTTACTGCCTCACGTCATGTAGTTTACTCCCTCAAGCCATGTAGTTTACTCCCGCACGCTATGTAGTTGACTCCCTCACGTCATGTAGTTTACTCCCTCACGCCATGTAGTTTACTCCCTCACGTCCTGTAGTTTACTCCCTCAAGCCATGTAGTTTACTCCCGCACGCTATGTAGTTGACTCCCTCACGTCATGTAGTTTATTCCCTCACGCCATGTAGTTTACTCCCTCACGTCCTGTAGTTTCTTCCCTCAAGCCATGTAGTTTACTCCCTCACGTCCTGTAGTTTATTCCCTCAAGCCATGTAGTTTACTCCCTCACGTCCTGTAGTTGACTCCCTCACGCCATGTAGTTTATTCCCTCACGTCCTGTAGTTTACTCCCTCAAGCCATGTAGTTTACTCCCGCACGCCATGTAGTTTACTCCCTCACGTCATGTAGTTTACTGCCTCACGTCATGTAGTTTACTCCCTCAAGCCATGTAGTTTACTGCCTCACGCCATGTAGTTTACTGCCTCACGTCATGTAGTTTACTGCCTCACGTCATGTAGTTTACTCCCTCACGTCATGTAGTTTACTGCCTCACGTCATGTAGTTTACTCCCTCAAGCCATGTAGTTTACTCCCGCACGCTATGTAGTTGACTCCCTCACGTCATGTAGTTTACTCCCTCACGCCATGTAGTTTACTCCCTCACGTCCTGTAGTTTACTCCCTCAAGCCATGTAGTTTACTCCCGCACGCTATGTAGTTGACTCCCTCACGTCATGTAGTTTATTCCCTCACGCCATGTAGTTTACTCCCTCACGTCCTGTAGTTAACTCCCTCACGCCATGTAGTTTATTCCCTCAAGCCATGTAGTTTACTCCCTCACGTCCTGTAGTTTATTCCCTCAAGCCATGTAGTTTACTCCCTCACGTCCTGTAGTTGACTCCCTCAAGCCATGTAGTTTATTCCCTCAAGCCATGTAGTTTACTCCTTCACGCCATGTAGTTTACTCCCTCAAGCCATGTAGTTTACTCCCTCAAGCCATGTAGTTTATTCCCTCAAGCCATGTAGTTTACTCCCGCACGCTATGTAGTTTACTCCCTCAAGCCATGTAGTTTACTCCCTCAAGCCATGTAGTTTACTCCCTCACGCTATGTAGTTTACTCCCTCAAGCCATGTAGTTTACTCCCTCACGCCATGTAGTTTACTCCATCACGTCATGTAGTTTACTCCCTCATGCCATGTAGTTTACTCCCTCAAGCCATGTAGTTTACTCCATCACGCCATGTAGTTTACTCCATCACGCCATGTAGTTTACTCCATCACGCCATGTAGTTTACTCCCTCATGCCATGTAGTTTACTCCCTCAAGCCATGTAGTTTACTCCATCACGTCATGTAGTTTACTCCCTCAAGCCATGTAGTTTACTCCCTCACGTCATGTAGTTTACTCCCTCACGCCATGTAGTTTACTCCCTCACGTCATGTAGTTTACTCCCTCACGCCATGTAGTTTACTCCCTCATGCCATGTAGTTTACCCCCTCACGTCATGTAGTTTACTGCCTCACGCCATGTAGTTTACTCCCTCATGCCATGTAGTTTACTCCCTCACGCCATGTAGTTTACTCCCTCATGCCATGTAGTTTACTGCATCACGCCATGTAGTTTACTCCCTCATGCCATGTAGTTTACTCCCTCAAGCCATGTAGTTTACTCCCTCACGCCATGTAGTTTTCTCCATCAAGCCATGTAGTTTACTGCATCACGCCATGTAGTTTTCTCCATCAAGCCATGTAGTTTACTCCCTCAAGTCATGTAGTTACTCCCTCACGCCATGTAGTTTACTCCCTCACGTCCTGTAGTTTACCCCCTCATGCCATGTAGTTTACTGCATCACGCCATGTAGTTTACTCCCTCATACCATGTAGTTTACTGCATCACGCCATGTAGTTTACTCCCTCACGTCCTGTAGTTTACTCCCTCAAGCCATGTAGTTTATTCCCTCAAGCCATGTAGTTTACTCCCGCACGCTATGTAGTTTACTGCCTCACGTCATGTAGTTTACTCCCTCACGTCATGTAGTTTACTCCCTCACGTCCTGTAGTTTATTCCCTCAAGCCATGTAGTTTACTCCCTCAAGCCATGTAGTTTATTCCCTCAAGCCATGTAGTTTTACTCCCGCACGCTATGTAGTTGACTCCCTCACGTCATGTAGTTTACTCCCTCACGCCATGTAGTTTACTCCCTCAAGCCATGTAGTTTATTCCCTCAAGCCATGTAGTTTACTCCCGCACGCTATGTAGTTGACTCCCTCACGTCATGTAGTTTACTCCCTCACGTCCTGTAGTTTACTCCCTCAAGCCATGTAGTTTACTCCCGCACGCTATGTAGTTGACTCCCTCACGTCATGTAGTTTATTCCCTCACGCCATGTAGTTTACTCCCTCACGCCATGTAGTTTACTCCCTCAAGCCATGTAGTTTATTCCCTCAAGCCATGTAGTTTACTTCCTCAAGCCATGTAGTTTATTCCCTCAAGCCATGTAGTTTACTCCCGCACGCTATGTAGTTTACTCCCTCACGTCATGTAGTTTACTCCCTCACGCCATGTAGTTTACTCCCTCAAGCCATGTAGTTTACTCCCGCACGCTATGTAGTTGACTCCCTCACGTCATGTAGTTTACTCCCTCACGCAATGTTGTTTACTGCCTCATGCCATGTAGTTTACTCCCTCAAGCCATGTAGTTTACTCCCTCGTGCCATGTAGTTTACTCCCTCAAGCCATGTAGTTTACTCCCTCATGCCATGTAGTTTACTCCCTCATGCCATGTAGTTTACTCCCTCAAGCCATGTAGTTTACTCCCGCACGCTATGTAGTTTACTCCCTCACGTCATGTAGTTTACTCCCTCACGTCATGTAGTTTACTCCCTCAAGCCATGTAGTTTACTCCCTCGTGCCATGTAGTTTACTCCCTCAAGCCATGTAGTTTACTCCCTCATGCCATGTAGTTTACTCCCTCATGCCATGTAGTTTACTCCCTCACGCCATGTAGTTTACTCCCTCATACCATGTAGTTTACTCCCTCACGCCATGTAGTTTACTCCCTCATGCCATGTAGTTTACTCCCTCAAGCCATGTAGTTTACTCCCTCATGCCATGTAGTTTACTCCCTCATGCCATGTAGTTTACTCCCTCATGCCATGTAGTTTACTCCCTCATGCCATGTAGTTTACTCCCTCACGTCATGTAGTTTACTCCCTCACGTCATGTAGTTTACTCCCTCACATCATGTAGTTTACTGCATCAAGCCATGTAGTTTACTGCCTCACGCCATGTAGTTTACTGCCTCACGTCATGTAGTTTACTGCCTCACGTCATGTAGTTTACTGCATCATGCCATGTAGTTTACTCCCTCACGCCATGTAGTTTACTCCCTCACGCCATGTAGTTTACTCCCTCATGCCATGTAGTTTACTCCCTCAAGCCATGTAGTTTACTCCCTCATGCCATGTAGTTTACTCCCTCATACCATGTAGTTTACTCCCTCACGTCATGTAGTTTACTCCCTCATGCCATGTAGTTTACTCCCTCACGTCATGTAGTTTACTCCCTCATACCATGTAGTTTACTCCCTCACGTCATGTAGTTTACTCCCTCATGCCATGTAGTTTACTCCCTCATGCCATGTAGTTTACTCCCTCATACCATGTAGTTTACTCCCTCATGCCATGTAGTTTACTCCCTCACGCCATGTAGTTTACTCCCTCATACCATGTAGTTTACTCCCTCAAGCCATGTAGTTTACTCCCTCGTGCCATGTAGTTTACTCCCTCAAGCCATGTAGTTTACTCCCTCATGCCATGTTGTTTACTGCCTCATGCCATGTAGTTTACTCCCTCAAGCCATGTAGTTTACTCCCGCACGCTATGTAGTTTACCCCCTCACGTCATGTAGTTTACTCCCTCACGCCATGTAGTTTACCCCCTCACGCCATGTAGTTTACTCCCTCGTGCCATGTAGTTTACTCCCTCATGCCATGTAGTTTACTCCCTCACGCCATGTAGTTTACTCCCGCACGCTATGTAGTTTACCCCCTCACGTCATGTAGTTTACTCCATCACGTCATGTAGTTTACTCCCTCACGCCATGTAGTTTACCCCCTCACGCCATGTAGTTTACTCCATCACGTCATGTAGTTTGCTCCCTCACGTCATGTAGTTTACTCCCTCACGTCCTGTAGTTTACTCCCTCACGTCATGTAGTTTACTCCCTCACGCCATGTAGTTTACCCCCTCACGCCATGTAGTTTACTCCATCACGTCATGTAGTTTGCTCCCTCAAGTCATGTAGTTTACTCCATCACGTCATGTAGTTTACCCCCTCACGCCATGTAGTTTACTCCATCACGTCATGTAGTTTGCTCCCTCAAGTCATGTAGTTTACTCCCTCAAGTCATGTAGTTTACCCCCTCACGCCATGTAGTTTACTCCCTCACGCCATGTAGTTTACCCCCTCACGCCATGTAGTTTACTCCATCACGTCATGTAGTTTGCTCCCTCAACTCATGTAGTTTACTCCCTCACGTCATGTAGTTTGCTCCCTCAACTCATGTAGTTTACTCCATCACGTCATGTAGTTTGCTCCCTCAACTCATGTAGTTTACCCCCTCACGCCATGTAGTTTACTCCCTCACGCCATGTAGTTTACTCCCTCATGCCATGTAGTTTACTCCCTCATGCCATGTAGTTTACTCCCTCATACCATGTAGTTTACTCCCTCACGTCATGTAGTTTACTGCCTCATGTCATGTAGTTTACTCCCTCACGTCATGTAGTTTACCCCCTCACGCCATGTAGTTTACTCCCTCACGCCATGTAGTTTACTCCCTCATGCCATGTAGTTTACTCCCTCATGCCATGTAGTTTACTCCCTCATACCATGTAGTTTACTCCCTCACGTCATGTAGTTTACTGCCTCATGTCATGTAGTTTACTCCCTCACGCCATGTAGTTTACTCCCTCACGCCATGTAGTTTACTCCCTCATACCATGTAGTTTACTCCCTCACGCCATGTAGTTTACTCCCTCATGCCATGTAGTTTACTCCCTCACGTCATGTAGTTTACTCCCTCATGCCATGTAGTTTACTCCCTCACGTCATGTAGTTTACTCCCTCATACCATGTAGTTTACTCCCTCACGTCATGTAGTTTACTCCCTCATGCCATGTAGTTTACTCCCTCACGTCATGTAGTTTACTCCCTCACGCCATGTAGTTTACTCCCTCACGTCCTGTAGTTTACTCCCTCAAGCCATGTAGTTTACTCCCGCACGCTATGTAGTTTACTCCCTCACGTCATGTAGTTTATTCCCTCACGCCATGTAGTTTACTCCCTCACGTCCTGTAGTTTATTCCCTCAAGCCATGTAGTTTACTCCCTCACGTCCTGTAGTTTATTCCCTCAAGCCATGTAGTTTACTCCCTCACGTCCTGTAGTTGACTCCCTCACGCCATGTAGTTTATTCCCTCACGTCCTGTAGTTTACTCCCTCAAGCCATGTAGTTTACTCCCGCACGCCATGTAGTTTACTCCCTCACGTCATGTAGTTTACTGCCTCACGTCATGTAGTTTACTCCCTCAAGCCATGTAGTTTACTGCCTCACGCCATGTAGTTTACTGCCTCACGTCATGTAGTTTACTGCCTCACGTCATGTATTTTACTCCCTCACGTCATGTAGTTTACTGCCTCACGTCATGTAGTTTACTCCCTCAAGCCATGTAGTTTACTCCCGCACGCTATGTAGTTGACTCCCTCACGTCATGTAGTTTACTCCCTCACGCCATGTAGTTTACTCCCTCACGTCCTGTAGTTTACTCCCTCAAGCCATGTAGTTTACTCCCGCACGCTATGTAGTTGACTCCCTCACGTCATGTAGTTTATTCCCTCACGCCATGTAGTTTACTCCCTCACGTCCTGTAGTTAACTCCCTCACGCCATGTAGTTTATTCCCTCAAGCCATGTAGTTTACTCCCTCACGTCCTGTAGTTTATTCCCTCAAGCCATGTAGTTTACTCCCTCACGTCCTGTAGTTGACTCCCTCAAGCCATGTAGTTTATTCCCTCAAGCCATGTAGTTTACTCCTTCACGCCATGTAGTTTACTCCCTCAAGCCATGTAGTTTACTCCCTCAAGCCATGTAGTTTATTCCCTCAAGCCATGTAGTTTACTCCCGCACGCTATGTAGTTTACTCCCTCAAGCCATGTAGTTTACTCCCTCAAGCCATGTAGTTTACTCCCTCACGCTATGTAGTTTACTCCCTCAAGCCATGTAGTTTACTCCCTCACGTCATGTAGTTTACTCCCTCACGCCATGTAGTTTACTCCATCACGTCATGTAGTTTACTCCCTCATGCCATGTAGTTTACTCCCTCACGCCATGTAGTTTACTCCCTCATGCCATGTAGTTTACTCCCTCACGTCATGTAGTTTACTCCATCACGTCATGTAGTTTACTCCATCACGTCATGTAGTTTACTCCCTCATGCCATGTAGTTTACTCCCTCACGCTATGTAGTTTACTCCCTCAAGCCATGTAGTTTACTCCCTCACGCCATGTAGTTTACTCCATCACGTCATGTAGTTTACTCCCTCATGCCATGTAGTTTACTCCCTCAAGCCATGTAGTTTACTCCCTCAAGCCATGTAGTTTACTCCATCACGCCATGTAGTTTACTCCATCACGCCATGTAGTTTACTCCATCACGCCATGTAGTTTACTCCCTCATGCCATGTAGTTTACTCCCTCAAGCCATGTAGTTTACTCCATCACGTCATGTAGTTTACTCCCTCAAGCCATGTAGTTTACTCCCTCACGTCATGTAGTTTACTCCCTCACGCCATGTAGTTTACTCCCTCACGTCATGTAGTTTACTCCCTCACGCCATGTAGTTTACTCCCTCATGCCATGTAGTTTACCCCCTCACGTCATGTAGTTTACTGCCTCACGCCATGTAGTTTACTCCCTCATGCCATGTAGTTTACTCCCTCACGCCATGTAGTTTACTCCCTCATGCCATGTAGTTTACTGCATCACGCCATGTAGTTTACTCCCTCATGCCATGTAGTTTACTCCCTCAAGCCATGTAGTTTACTCCCTCACGCCATGTAGTTTTCTCCATCAAGCCATGTAGTTTACTGCATCACGCCATGTAGTTTTCTCCATCAAGCCATGTAGTTTACTCCCTCAAGTCATGTAGTTACTCCCTCACGCCATGTAGTTTACTCCCTCACGTCCTGTAGTTTACCCCCTCATGCCATGTAGTTTACTGCATCACGCCATGTAGTTTACTCCCTCATACCATGTAGTTTACTGCATCACGCCATGTAGTTTACTCCCTCACGTCCTGTAGTTTACTCCCTCAAGCCATGTAGTTTATTCCCTCAAGCCATGTAGTTTACTCCCGCACGCTATGTAGTTTACTGCCTCACGTCATGTAGTTTACTCCCTCACGTCATGTAGTTTACTCCCTCACGTCCTGTAGTTTATTCCCTCAAGCCATGTAGTTTACTCCCTCAAGCCATGTAGTTTATTCCCTCAAGCCATGTAGTTTTACTCCCGCACGCTATGTAGTTGACTCCCTCACGTCATGTAGTTTACTCCCTCACGCCATGTAGTTTACTCCCTCAAGCCATGTAGTTTATTCCCTCAAGCCATGTAGTTTACTCCCGCACGCTATGTAGTTGACTCCCTCACGTCATGTAGTTTACTCCCTCACGCCATGTAGTTTACTCCCTCACGTCCTGTAGTTTACTCCCTCAAGCCATGTAGTTTACTCCCGCACGCTATGTAGTTGACTCCCTCACGTCATGTAGTTTATTCCCTCACGCCATGTAGTTTACTCCCTCACGCCATGTAGTTTACTCCCTCAAGCCATGTAGTTTATTCCCTCAAGCCATGTAGTTTACTTCCTCAAGCCATGTAGTTTATTC
Source organism: Haliotis rufescens (assembly GCF_023055435.1). Classification (NCBI taxonomy): domain Eukaryota; kingdom Metazoa; phylum Mollusca; class Gastropoda; order Lepetellida; family Haliotidae; genus Haliotis; species Haliotis rufescens. The sequence continues at coordinate 32,692 of NW_025964168.1, forward strand.
CCTCAAGCCATGTAGTTTACTCCCGCACGCTATGTAGTTTACTCCCTCACGTCATGTAGTTTACTCCCTCACGCCATGTAGTTTACTCCCTCAAGCCATGTAGTTTACTCCCGCACGCTATGTAGTTGACTCCCTCACGTCATGTAGTTTACTCCCTCACGCAATGTTGTTTACTGCCTCATGCCATGTAGTTTACTCCCTCAAGCCATGTAGTTTACTCCCTCGTGCCATGTAGTTTACTCCCTCAAGCCATGTAGTTTACTCCCTCATGCCATGTAGTTTACTCCCTCATGCCATGTAGTTTACTCCCTCAAGCCATGTAGTTTACTCCCGCACGCTATGTAGTTTACTCCCTCACGTCATGTAGTTTACTCCCTCACGTCATGTAGTTTACTCCCTCAAGCCATGTAGTTTACTCCCTCGTGCCATGTAGTTTACTCCCTCAAGCCATGTAGTTTACTCCCTCATGCCATGTAGTTTACTCCCTCATGCCATGTAGTTTACTCCCTCACGCCATGTAGTTTACTCCCTCATACCATGTAGTTTACTCCCTCACGCCATGTAGTTTACTCCCTCATGCCATGTAGTTTACTCCCTCAAGCCATGTAGTTTACTCCCTCATGCCATGTAGTTTACTCCCTCATGCCATGTAGTTTACTCCCTCATGCCATGTAGTTTACTCCCTCATGCCATGTAGTTTACTCCCTCACGTCATGTAGTTTACTCCCTCACGTCATGTAGTTTACTCCCTCACATCATGTAGTTTACTGCATCAAGCCATGTAGTTTACTGCCTCACGCCATGTAGTTTACTGCCTCACGTCATGTAGTTTACTGCCTCACGTCATGTAGTTTACTGCATCATGCCATGTAGTTTACTCCCTCACGCCATGTAGTTTACTCCCTCACGCCATGTAGTTTACTCCCTCATGCCATGTAGTTTACTCCCTCAAGCCATGTAGTTTACTCCCTCATGCCATGTAGTTTACTCCCTCATACCATGTAGTTTACTCCCTCACGTCATGTAGTTTACTCCCTCATGCCATGTAGTTTACTCCCTCACGTCATGTAGTTTACTCCCTCATACCATGTAGTTTACTCCCTCACGTCATGTAGTTTACTCCCTCATGCCATGTAGTTTACTCCCTCATGCCATGTAGTTTACTCCCTCATACCATGTAGTTTACTCCCTCATGCCATGTAGTTTACTCCCTCACGCCATGTAGTTTACTCCCTCATACCATGTAGTTTACTCCCTCAAGCCATGTAGTTTACTCCCTCGTGCCATGTAGTTTACTCCCTCAAGCCATGTAGTTTACTCCCTCATGCCATGTTGTTTACTGCCTCATGCCATGTAGTTTACTCCCTCAAGCCATGTAGTTTACTCCCGCACGCTATGTAGTTTACCCCCTCACGTCATGTAGTTTACTCCCTCACGCCATGTAGTTTACCCCCTCACGCCATGTAGTTTACTCCCTCGTGCCATGTAGTTTACTCCCTCATGCCATGTAGTTTACTCCCTCACGCCATGTAGTTTACTCCCGCACGCTATGTAGTTTACCCCCTCACGTCATGTAGTTTACTCCATCACGTCATGTAGTTTACTCCCTCACGCCATGTAGTTTACCCCCTCACGCCATGTAGTTTACTCCATCACGTCATGTAGTTTGCTCCCTCACGTCATGTAGTTTACTCCCTCACGTCCTGTAGTTTACTCCCTCACGTCATGTAGTTTACTCCCTCACGCCATGTAGTTTACCCCCTCACGCCATGTAGTTTACTCCATCACGTCATGTAGTTTGCTCCCTCAAGTCATGTAGTTTACTCCATCACGTCATGTAGTTTACCCCCTCACGCCATGTAGTTTACTCCATCACGTCATGTAGTTTGCTCCCTCAAGTCATGTAGTTTACTCCCTCAAGTCATGTAGTTTACCCCCTCACGCCATGTAGTTTACTCCCTCACGCCATGTAGTTTACCCCCTCACGCCATGTAGTTTACTCCATCACGTCATGTAGTTTGCTCCCTCAACTCATGTAGTTTACTCCCTCACGTCATGTAGTTTGCTCCCTCAACTCATGTAGTTTACTCCATCACGTCATGTAGTTTGCTCCCTCAACTCATGTAGTTTACCCCCTCACGCCATGTAGTTTACTCCCTCACGCCATGTAGTTTACTCCCTCATGCCATGTAGTTTACTCCCTCATGCCATGTAGTTTACTCCCTCATACCATGTAGTTTACTCCCTCACGTCATGTAGTTTACTGCCTCATGTCATGTAGTTTACTCCCTCACGTCATGTAGTTTACTCCCTCATGCCATGTAGTTTACTCCCTCACGTCATGTAGTTTACCCCCTCACGCCATGTAGTTTACTCCCTCACGCCATGTAGTTTACTCCCTCATGCCATGTAGTTTACTCCCTCATGCCATGTAGTTTACTCCCTCATACCATGTAGTTTACTCCCTCACGCCATGTAGTTTACTCCCTCATGCCATGTAGTTTACTCCCTCACGTCATGTAGTTTACTCCCTCATGCCATGTAGTTTACTCCCTCACGTCATGTAGTTTACTCCCTCATACCATGTAGTTTACTCCCTCACGTCATGTAGTTTACTCCCTCATGCCATGTAGTTTACTCCCTCATGCCATGTAGTTTACTCCCTCATACCATGTAGTTTACTCCCTCATGCCATGTAGTTTACTCCCTCACGCCATGTAGTTTACTCCCTCATACCATGTAGTTTACTCCCTCAAGCCATGTAGTTTACTCCCTCGTGCCATGTAGTTTACTCCCTCAAGCCATGTAGTTTACTCCCTCATGCCATGTTGTTTACTGCCTCATGCCATGTAGTTTACTCCCTCAAGCCATGTAGTTTACTCCCGCACGCTATGTAGTTTACCCCCTCACGTCATGTAGTTTACTCCCTCACGCCATGTAGTTTACCCCCTCACGCCATGTAGTTTACTCCCTCGTGCCATGTAGTTTACTCCCTCATGCCATGTAGTTTACTCCCTCACGCCATGTAGTTTACTCCCGCACGCTATGTAGTTTACTGCATCACGTCATGTAGTTTACTCCCTCACGCCATGTAGTTTACTCCCTCACGCCATGTAGTTTACTCCCTCATGCCATGTAGTTTACTCCCTCACGCCATGTAGTTTACTAACTCACGCCATGTAGTTTACTCCCTCACGCCATGTAGTTTACTCCCTCACGCCATGTAGTTTACTCCCTCACGCCATGTAGTTTACTCCCTCACGCCATGTAGTTTACTCCCTCATGCCATGTAGTTTACTCCCTCACGCCATGTAGTTTACTCCCTCATGCCATGTAGTTTACTCCCTCACGCCATGTAGTTTACTCCCGCACGCTATGTAGTTTACCCCCTCACGTCATGTAGTTTACTCCATCACGTCATGTAGATTACTCCCTCACGCCATGTAGTTTACCCCCTCACGCCATGTAGTTTACTCCATCACGTCATGTAGTTTGCTCCCTCACGTCATGTAGTTTACTCCCTCACGTCCTGTAGTTTACTCCCTCACGTCATGTAGTTTACTCCCTCACGCCATGTAGTTTACCCCCTCACGCCATGTAGTTTACTCCATCACGTCATGTAGTTTGCTCCCTCAAGTCATGTAGTTTACTCCATCACGTCATGTAGTTTACCCCCTCACGCCATGTAGTTTACTCCATCACGTCATGTAGTTTGCTCCCTCAACTCATGTAGTTTACTCCCTCACGCCATGTAGTTTACTCCCTCACGCCATGTAGTTTGCTCCATCACGCCATGTAGTTTACTCCCTCACGTCATGTAGTTTACTCCCTCAAGTCATGTAGTTTACCCCCTCACGCCATGTAGTTTACTCCCTCACGCCATGTAGTTTACCCCCTCACGCCATGTAGTTTACTCCATCACGTCATGTAGTTTGCTCCCTCAACTCATGTAGTTTACTCCCTCACGCCATGTAGTTTACTCCCTCACGCCATGTAGTTTGCTCCCTCACGCCATGTAGTTTATTGCTCACTGCATGTCGATTACTGCCTCACACTATATAGTTTACTGCTTCACACTTTGTAGATTAACAATGAATTAACAATCGGGCAGTACATGTTGCAATATCAACACAATGTCATCCCCTATTTCGACCTGAAGGTGATTGTTTTATATCAATTCAGAAGGTGACGATTTATCCAGAGTATTATGTCCAATAAAAATGTTTAACACTGGGTCTCAAGTGTATAAATGATATTTTATTCACAAGATATTACTCATATCCAATCTTCAGATGTCTGACATATGTCCATAAGAGGGGTTGCAGAAATTCATCTTGGTTTCCTCAGTCACGTACACGTAATCTCTTGCTGCTGTCCCCCGCCGTCGCCTAGCAACATTGAAAACATGCATTTGGAACTATGTCATATCGAGACGTTGATGGGACAAGGTAAGTGACATAGCTTTCTAGCGTAACTGTATAAATTGTATGCGTGGGGGTGTACACAGTTACGTATCCTCTGCGTTGAGTGGGCGTCTTGTGTTCTCTTCTCACAGGCACAGGTTTCGGAAAGAACGCTATCACATCCTCTCCAAAGAGATGTAGATCGTAATGTTTAGAATACGTAGAATAAATTATCGTCAAGTACTTTCTACGTGAAGGAGTAGGTCGACATGCATCTTCAGTAGGGACGTATGTCGTCACAGATCCTCAACGTAAGGAAGCAGGTCCTCACGCATCCTCTACTTAGTGGAATAGGACGTCACGCATCCTCTACTTAGTGGAATAGGACGTCACGCATCCTCTACTTAGTGGAATAGGACGTCACGCATCCTCTACTTAGTGGAATAGGTCGTGACACATCCTCTACTTAGTGGAATAGGTCGTGACGCATCCTCGTCGTAGTGGAATAGGTCGTGACGCATCCTCGTCGTAGTGGAATAGGACGTCACGCATCCTCAATATAGAGTAGGTCGTCTAGTATTCTCTACGTGGAGTAGGTCGTCTAGTATTCTCTATGTAGAGGAGTAGGTAGTCTAGTATTCTCTACTTTGATGAGTAGATCTCCAAATATTCACTAAGTAGAGGAGTAGATCGTCTAGTATTCTCTACGTTGAGGAGTAGGTCCTCTAGTATACTCTACGTAAAGGAGTAGGTCGTCTAGCATTCGCTACGTAGAGGAGAAGTCTTCTGGTATTCCTTACGTGGAGGAGTAGGTCGTCTAGTATTTTCAACGTAGAGGAGTAGGTCGTCTAGTATTCGCTACGTGGAGGAGTAGATCTCTAAATATTCACTAAGAAGAGGAGTAGGTCGTCTAGTATTCCATACTTAGAGGAGTAGATCTCCAAATATTCACTAAGTAGAGGAGTAGGTCGTCTTGTATTTTCTACGTAGAGGAGTATGTCGTCTAGTATTTTCTACATAGAGGAGTAGGTCGTCTAGTATTCTCTACGTAGAGGAGTAGATCGTCTAGTATTCTCTACTTAGATGAGTAGGTCGTCTATTATTCCCTACGTGGAGGAGTAGGTCGTCTAGTATTCTCTACTTAGATGAGTGGGTCATCTAATACTCTATACGTGGAGGAGAAATACACTCTGCAATATGTACTTGCTATACTTGAGACAGAGTTACTTTGAATGACTTCTTGTTGTGACTGCGTTATTGTAGATAACTGGACCCCAGGGTGTAATATAATAATACTCCTCGTTACCTGCAGTAGATAACTGGACCCTCGGATAAGGAATCATATTCCCCGTTACCTGAAATAAATAACTGGACCCCCGGGTGAAGAATCATATTCCCCGTTACCTGCAGTAGATAACTGGACCCCAGGGTGAAGAATCATATTCCCCGTTACCTGCAGTAGATAACTGGACCATCGGGTGAAGAATCATATTCCCTGTTACCTGCAGTAGATAACTGGACCCCCGGATGAAGAATCATATTCCCCGTTACCTGCAGTAGATAACTGGACCCCAGGGTGAAGAATCATATTCCCCGTTACCTGCAATAAATAACTGGACCCCCGGGTGAAGAATCATATTCCCTGTTACCTGCAGTTGATAACTGGACCATAGGGTGAAGTGTCATAATACCTCCCTTTACCTGCAGTAGATATAGATATTACTACACGAGTTTCTGTCAGATACCATTGATCTTACAACGAGTTGTTTCAAAACGTATCTAACGAGCGAAAGCGAGTTAAATACGCTTTGTAACAACGAGTTGTAAGATCAATGGTATCTGACAGGCACGAGTACAGTAATCTGTTTCTTACACACCCTAAAATCGCACTTTAGCATCGAACCGATGAATTTTGTCTATTCTCATGATTGCAGTAGCGCATTAATACATAACACCTCTGTCATAAGTGACGTCATCCTTTGTGCTGCTTACTACTTATAAATAATGTGATCCTACACAAAAAGGTTTCCGTCATATATGTGGATTATCAAGGCGATGATGAAAATGCAAACTAGACAAAAACAAAGAACACGCTGTGTGCCAAGTTGAAAGTTTACACCTCAAAGAAATTACCAAATATGTACAACAATGTTTACTTCCGTATGACATCACTACCGGTGACCGACTTTTACAAAATGGCGTGTTCACTGACAACAGTACGCGGGATTTCCAGAGGAGGTTTTCGTTGATTGAGGGATCGTATACACATAAATGTGTCACGTAAGTAATCAGAAACATTCTGACAATCTGCGTACTGTTATTTGTTTACCATGTTTTCCAATGTAACAAAGAGAATTAGTCAGAAATGCAGACAACTACCGTCATCGTTGGGCGTGATTTAGCGTCAGTCATGGCGTCACACAGGACGGAAACTTTTACGGCTTCTGTTGAATTTACCACATCATTGTAATGTATATATGTGTAATTCCCTAATTATAATTAGTGCAACGATACTCTTCCCCTGAATATTCTCAAACGCGTGATGGAGCCAATGTATGCAACAATAAGTCGAAAGTACCTCTAAAAATGCTACACAGTGTAAAATCTGAATTTTGCTTTGTTTACATTTCAGCAAGTACAGTTTTCCGAGCACAGTTTTCGTTTCCATACCTAATCTATTTCGCATGATTTCATTTAGATAAGTTGCATTCGTGACAAAGACCATCTATCCATTGTTTCGGAAATGTATGAGGAATTTCATTGATGCATGTATAGCAGCTGAGTTTGAAATATACCTGATCGAATAGGCGTCTCATAACCGGCATTTTGTAAACACAATCACATATGGTACACTTCGGCGTTCGTGTATGCGTATTTTCCAAAACATTCTAAACGATTCTAGGCTTATCAGCGACGTTTCAGAATTATCATTAGTGATGTGATACCCGTGATCACTAATATGCTATTTATTTACTTTAATTATTCGAGTAAATATCCGATATTTAGATTTCTAAACACACAGTAAATGTTTATATAACGCCGTGAATTGTGATTTGGCGAGATTTACAATATACCTAACTTTCAGTCACTTTCAGTAATTTTGAATTGCCTAAAATGACAGTAAATGATAAACAGGAGGGGGAATTCAAAACTGTGAAGATTCTTCGTGATGTATTTTGAATTTTATTCGATTTCGCAGTGAGGGTTGATGAGAAGGGACATATGTGTCGCTGTGGCAGCCAGGGGGGTATAATTACACTGTGAAAAAAACCGATAATGTTGACATAACAACAGATAATGTAACTGATAATAACAAACAAACTCGCAGACGAAGACGAGTTTGTTTATTTTTATTATTAATTACACGGTCTTGCTGTTCAATACAGACGTAGGTGAGCATTCGACTGAAGCACGAGCTACTTATGAATGACTTACACTCAGGAAAGTAGTCCGTCATCATCTGACCCCAGGTCATCACCATGGAGTAGCCAATCACGGGCCTGGAATTCGATCTCACACATATGTTTGATACCAGTTATCTCAAATGGGTTTCTCACCCACAGGTGTGTAAGAAAACTGGACCACAGGGTGAAGAATCATATTCCCCGTTACCTACAGTAGATAACTGGACCCTAGGGTAAAGAATCATATTCCCCGTTACCTGCAGTAGATAACTGGACCCCAGGGTGAAGAATCATATTCCCCGTTACCTACAGTAGATAACTGGACCCTAGGGTAAAGAATCATATTCCCCGTTACCTGCAGTAGATAACTGGACCACAGGGTGAAGTGTTATAATAATCCCCCTTACCTGCAGTCAATATCTGAACCCAAGGGTAAAGAATCATATCCCCCCTTAAATGCAGTAGATAACTGGACCCCCGGGTAAAGAATCATATCCCCCCTTACCTGCAGTGGATAACTGGACCATCGGGTGAAGAATCATATTCCCCCTTACCTGCAGTAGATAACTGGACCCCGGGTAAAGAATCATATTCCCCGTTACCTGCAGTAGATAACCGGACCCCCCGGGTGAAGAATCATATTCCCCCTTACCTGCAGTAGATAACTGGACCATAGGGTGAAGTGTCATAATACCTCCCGTTACCTGCAGTAGATAACTGGACCCCAGGGTGAAGTGTCAAAATACGTCCCGTTACCTGCAGTAGATAACTGGACCACAGGGTGAAGAATCATATTCCCCTTTACCTGCAGTAGATAACTGGACCACAGGGTGAAGAATCATATTCCCCGTTACCTGCAGTAGATAACTGGACCCCAGGCTGAAGTGTCATAATACCTCCCCTTACCTGCAGTAGATAACTGGACCCCAGGGTGAAGAATCATATTTCCCCCTTACCTGCAGTAGATAACTGGACCCCCGGGTGAAGAATCATATTCCCCGTTACCTGCAGTAGATAACTGGACCCTGGGTAAAGAATCATATTCCCCGTTACCTGCAGTAGATAACTGGACCCCAGGGTGAAGAATCATATCCCCCCTTACCTGCAGTAGATAACTGGACCCTAGGGTGAAGAATCATATTCCTCCTTACCTGCAGTAAATAACTGAACCCAAGGGTAAAGAATCATATTCCCCGTTACCTACAGTAGATAACTGGACCACAGGGTGAAGTGTTATAATACTCCCCACCTACCTGCAGTAAATATCTGAACCCAAGGGTAAAGAATCATATCCCCCCTTAAATGCAGTAGATAACTGGACCCCGGGTAAAGAATCATATTCCCCCTTACTTGCAGTGGATAACTGGACCACCGGGTGAAGAATCATATTCCCCGTTACCTGCAGTAGATAACTGGACCCTGGGTAAAGAATCATATTCCCCGTTACCTGCAGTAGATAACTGGACCCCGGGTGAAGAATCATATTCCCCGTTACCTGCAGTAGATAACTGGACCCCGGGTGAAGAATCATATTCCCCGTTACCTGCAGTAGATAACTGGACCACAGGGTGAAGAATCATATTCCCCGTTACCTGCAGTAGATAACTGGACCATCGGGTGAAGAATCATATTCCCCGTTACCTGCAGTAGATAACTGGACCACAGGGTGAAGAATCATATTCCCCGTTACCTGCAGTAGATAACTGGACCCTGGGTAAAGAATCATATTCCCCGTTACCTGCAGTAGATAACTGGACCCCGGGTGAAGAATCATATTCCCCGTTACCTGCAGTAGATAACTGGACCACAGGGTGAAGAATCATATTCCCCGTTACCTGCAGTAGATAACTGGACCCTGGGTAAAGAATCATATTCCCCGTTACCTGCAGTAGATAACTGGACCCCGGGTGAAGAATCATATTCCCCGTTACCTGCAGTAGATAACTGGACCCCGGGTGAAGAATCATATTCCCCGTTACCTGCAGTAGATAACTGGACCACAGGGTGAAGAATCATATTCCCCGTTACCTGCAGTAGATAACTGGACCCCAGGGTGAAGTGTTATAATAATCCCCCTTACCTGCAGTAGATAACTTGACCCCAGGGTGAAGAATCATATCCCCCCATACCTGCAGTAGATAACTGGACCCCCGGATGAAGAATCATATTCCCCGTTACCTGCAGTAAATAACTGGACCCCCGGGTGAAGAATCATATTCCCCGTTACCTGCAGTAGATGATGGTGATGACGACGGCAGCGACTCCGACAACTCCCACTGATACAGACACTGATATGATTACTGTCTTCTGAAATGAAATAAATAATTTGTGCAGTATAGGCAGGAGAACTCTTGTCTGGTGCCAGGGTCCCGGTGTCATCAGTGGCCAGTATGATCTAAAACATACTACTTACATCTTAGAAATATAAATTGTCAATGCAAGAGAACAATAAGTCTAGGTCATCTGCGGAACTGAATACACAAGAACAGGCTTATAGAAAACACACCATCCCCCTTTATGGTAGGCATCAGTGACAAAAGTGATGTAGGGGCGGTCGGGTAGTTAAGTGGTTAAAGCGTTCGCTCGTCACGCCAAAAACCAGGGTTCGAATCCCAACATGGGTACAATGTGTGAAGCCCATTTCTTGTGATATTGCTGGAATATTGCTAAAAGCGGCGTAAAACCATACTCACTCACTTACTCACTTAAGTTATGTACGATGCAATAACCTCTTTTGACTTGTACATGTTCACGTGTTTTCTCAGGTGAACAATTAACCTGCCCTTGCATGTGTTTGTGACTGTTGCCCCCGATGTGACAGGATTCGCTCACTATTTCGCGAACACCTAATACCAACACTATTTGATAGTGATTCAAAAACACATGCTCATGATATAGTCGGAATTGTACAAAGGCAGAGATTATTGGTATGGGAGAGGTTTGTGTCGTAAGTATTCACTTCATGACATATAGGTAGTGCCACCAGGACTGACAGCCGGTAATAGTCGCCTTTGACGGCAAGCATGGGTTGCTGAAGACCAATTCTAACCTGGATCTTCACGGGTCTTACGTTATGATATGCAGATCTTACCCGTGAAGACCCGCGTTTGAATTCGTCATCAGCAACATTTTTGTGTGTGTAAAAGGAGACTAGCGGGATCGGGGGATCAGTCTCGGTGACATGGTTGATGTATGTCATCGTATTCGAATAACGTAGATCGATGCTCATAATGTCAATCACTGGATTTTTTAGCCAAGGTTCGATTATTTACAGACTACCGTCATACAGCTGGAATACTGCTTAGTGCAGCGGTAAACAACAAACAAACAAACAAACTGAATGTTGTTTTGTTTTCAGAATGCTGCGAATGTAAACGAATACTGCTTAGTGTAGCGTTAAACAACAAACAAACAAACTGAATGTTGTGTTGTTTTCAGAATGCTGCGAATGTAAACGAATAATTAACCCATTACCTGTGACAATTGGGCCAGTAATAAAATCGTGGCATAAAAGACCAGGTACCCGGGTAAGTTCCGATTAAAGGGGATGATAATTCACACAACGTCCTGAAACACATTATTCCAGAGCAGCTGTCTGGGAAAGTTGAACAGTGGACGGCAATAATTATATATATTCTGAAACTTCTATCACACAGACCTTTGATGTATTTTCATTGCTTCCTGTATTTTCTGACACAAGTTGTTTGGAAAACAGTTTCTGAAAGTCTGCGGCTGTGACGGAAGTAATTGCTTTCTGTATGTCACTGGTGGATGTCTGTTTATCGCCACATTGAACACTGAACGAAACGGCATCCTTAAACCTGTTTACAAAAGAAAATGTTTGTTTACGTTTGCATATTTACCATATTATTTTGCATACAAGTAGTGTGTTCATTCAGTAAGACTACTACTCAAACATTGATAATGAACCAGAAAATGGATATAATTATGATCAATGTTTGTTTGTTTGTTTAACGCCGCACTCAGCAATATTCCAGCTATATGACGGCGGTCTGTTAATAATCGAGTCTGGTCCAGACAATCCAGTGATTGATATCATGAGCATCGATTCACGCAATTGGGAAACGATGACATGCATCAACCAGGTCAGCGAGCCTGACCACCCGATCCCGTAAGTCGCCTCTTACGACAAGCACAGTCGCCTTTTACGGCAAGCATGGGTTGCTGAAGACCTATTCTCCCCCGGATCTTCACGGGTCTATGATCAATGTAAAACCGTCTGAAAGTATTTATCATGTGATATTTAGTTGTTACATGATACATTGTATTGGTATTTGCAATGGGACGTTGAGTTATTTTATAACGCTAAATCATATAGATGTGTTATCAGTTAATTGTATACATCATAAAGCAGAAACACACACAAAAATAGTTTTGGTAACAACGGTAACCCGAGCGTTCCTTTCTATCATTAAAGACTCTGAAATCTTCATCAAGTCTGTAAAAAGTCAAGAAAACATTCAAAATTCATATTAAAAGTATATTTGTAATAATATATAATTGCCCGTGTACCAGGTCACATCTGTTTATGACTTGCCCGCTGTAACATGAGACTATGTTTGGTCTGTCGCTACATATTAGTTTATTCGGATCAACTCTATTGGAACATTACGTTACGTGTGAGACTGAGGTGTGAGACGGATGTGGTCGTCGTGGCACATGTGGTCGTTGAAGAAGTTGGTTAAACTCGCAACAATATCTTGGCCATCTGCCGCTGACAACGCCGTCTTGAAGTGAAGGGTATAAACACCTAGGTATAAATACAGAACGGGGTGTATATATCTGAATACAACAGTTATAGCCAGGGACGTGTAATGGTGAATGATTAACACGATGACACACGCTTGGGGTACGATGAAGAGGCAAAAAAGAGCATTGAAACGTCGTTAAAAACAATGAAGAATGTGTTATCTATGACAGCGTCTTATCTTCAGTTTCTTCCAAATTCAAAATGCTAACCGAAAACCTGATCCTGCTTGATGTTCCTGAAAACCCCATCATGACTGGGTGCCCTACGTGGCCCAAGACGGCCGTAAGAATTCACATGTTGCCTTCTTCAGCATGGGGAATTACGAAAACTACCACTGATGACCTGTTCTGGACCACGTTCGACAAAGGGACTAAGAGCAAAGACCATCATAACTCCCATGCTCTTACTTATAGATTTAAGACAGTCATAGCGCTATTTTCGATTTGTGTAACTGGCCGCTGACTCTTGTTATCCTAGATGTTACATATGCAGTTTGTTTGTTTGTTTATTTGTTATTTACGCCGCACTTAACAATATTCCAGTTATATGACAGCGGTCAAATAATCGAGTCTGGACCAGACAATACAGTCATTGCATCGATCCACGTAATTGGGATTCGATGACATGCATCAACCAAGTCAGCGAGTCTGTCCATCCGATCACGTAAGTCGTCTCATACGACAAAAGCATTATCACCTTTTACGGCAAGCATGGGTTGCTGAAGACCTATTCTACCCCGGATCTTCACGGGTCTACATACAGGTTACTGTTGGCAGACCCCGACACACATTTCATTATGAACCTACTCATTTTGGGGGCAGATGGTCTACAGTGCCACAGTCAAATGAGATATATAGCCGTGCAATACACATTGTCGTATTTATGTAAGTGTATATTTATTACATACCTGACGGGTTTGTTGTAAGCACGTTAGGTGGACTTGTGTTTGTCTCGCCCATGCGTTTATTTGTTTGTCTGACTGTTTGTTTGGGTTGGATATTTGTTGGACTTGTGTTTCTGATTTTCATCGTTGAATGACTGAGTGGCACTGATGTTGTCGTTGTTGATCTCGTTGTTGTTGACGTTGCCGTCGTAGCGTGTGGAGTAGTAGTTAAAGATATTGACCGTGTAGTCTGGATGGTTGGTCTGCGTTTAGAAGACGTGGTGCTGGACGCGGTGCTGTGCTTTTCAGAAAAGGGAATACTAGGTCCTGTTGATGAAAACGTAGTTTTCGTATACCTCAGTGTAGACGATGTCGACCTTGTTGATGTCCCTTTGGACGATGAAACTGTAGTTGATGAAGACGCATGTGCAGCTTCAGACATATTGACGTCACAGTGGGCGCCAGACCAAGGATGGACACAGACACAGATCACGGCTGTGTCAGCTACGGCACATGTCCCATTGTTGGAGCACGGAGAAGACCAGCATGGGTCTATCGTGCTGGAACATTGTGGGCCAGTCAATCCAGAAGCACAGACACACGTGACTTGACCATCCGCGAACAAACAGGTTGACCCCTGACCACACTGACTGTTTGCACAAGGGTCCACAGCCACATCGCATCGCTGACCGGTCCACCCGTAGGCACAGGAGCAGCTGTACCCATATATGTGGTCAGTGCAACTACCCCCATTTAAACATGGTTTCCAGCTGCAATTATTAACGAAATCTCCACAAACACTTCCTGTCCAATTTCCAGGACAAGCACATCGGAATCCACCATCGTAATTGACACATGTGCCGTTGTTGAGACACTGGGGCGAGACGCACTCATCGACGTCCGTGCCGCAGTGGTGACCCTTCCAGTAGGAGTTGCAAGTACAATTGTACCCTCCAGGAATGTCGACACACGTGGCATTGTTCTGACAAGGTCCGGCAGCACATTCATCAATTTGTGCCTGGCACTGTTGTCCGGTATACCCACCCGGGCACTGACATCGGTAGCCCTGGTCAGTGTTGGAGCAGGTTCCACCATTGATGCATGGACTCGGTGGTGCACAGGCATCCTGCCTGTACTGGCAGGTCGTCCCCTTCCATCCCGGCATACAGCTGCAGTTATACCCACCGTCATAGTTGGAACACGAACTACCATGAGCGCACATTCCAAGAAAACATTCATCAATGTCCTGATCACACTTCTGTCCACTCCAGCCATCAATGCACTCGCATTCGAAGCTGCCGTTGTTGTTTGTGCATACTGTAGAATGATCGCATATGTTCGCTTTACACTCATCGACGTCTTGTTCACAGTGTGCCCCGGTCCAGCCAGAAGGGCAGACACACCAGGAATCTGTCTCGTTGCTCTGACAGGTGCCCGCGTTGTTACACGAACCCTCGGTACACGATCCTTTGAAATGTTCGCACGTGTTTCCCGACCAATGCAGGTTACAGATGCAGTGAAAGCTGCCTAGCGTGTTGACACAGAAGCCTTGGTTCAGACATGGGTTGGATCCGCATTCCTGTACATCTGTTGAACAGTTCGATCCCGTCCACCCTCCAGAACAGTTGCAGATGTATCCTCCAACGGTGTTCACACATGTCGCGCCATTCTCACAAGCACCTGCCTCACATTCATCGGTGTCTTGCTCACAGTGATCTCCATGCCATGACGGCCCACAGTCGCACTGATAGGTGTGTGTACCGTCAAAACATGTGCCGTTGTTGAGACATGGGTTGCTGCGACAAAAACCAATGAAGGTTTCACACTTAAGTCCCGACCAGCCAGGAGCGCATTGGCAGGTTGAATTAGTTTCATCAGCTCTTAAACAAGTACCACCGTTCTGACATGGGTAGAGAATGCACGGATCATTGGACTCCGTACAGAGAGCCCCACGCCATTCATGGCCACACTCACATTTAAACGTCGTGTCATTGTGGACACAGCTGCCACCGTTCTGACACGGGTTGGAGGAACATCTGTCAAGTACTGTTTGACACGTGGTCCCTGTCCAACCATCCGGGCATGCGCAGACGTACATATCTATCTGGTTTATACAAGTAGCCCCATTCATACACTGCCTTGGGGGACACACGGGGTTTAGGTCCGTACATCGTTCACCCACCCACTTTGCTGGGCAGGTACAGTTGAATCCACCCTTTTCGTTGTTGCACGTTCCACCATTGGCACAAGGCTGTAGTTTACACTCGTTAACATCTTCTGTACAGTTGTCGCCCGTCCAGCTGGCCGGACACCCACACACAACTTTCCCCGATGTCACCTCACATCTACCCCCATTGTAACACGGGTTGGGTTCGCACCCAGGGCTATACGTCTCACAGGTGGGTCCAGACCACCCTTTAGAACACCGACAGGATAAGGTGGGTGAGCTACTGACACAGGTGCCATTGTTTCTGCATGGGTTACTTGTACACAACGATTGGAATGTGTCACATGACGATCCTGTCCAGCCATCGTTGCAGGTACAGGTGTAACTTCCGGCGGTGTTTGCGCATGTGCTGTTACCCGGACATACTTGATTCAGTTGTGTGGGGGAGCACTCGTCTATGTCCTCTTCACACTTGTCTCCATGCCAACCTACAACAGACACAATCCACAGTGAGGGAGTCAGATCTCGAGCTTAATGACTGTCGGGGACACCATGGATGGGCTTCACGCATTCCTAAGCAATGCGGATCAAATAACCATCAAGTAGATCAATGCGTAGATGGGAAAGACTGCATACATGCTGGGTAGGGGGTGTATAAATATAAACATAGCGTCAACGACGTAATTATGTAGTTACAATAATGCTTTTTCGGCTCATGTCGATCTATATATTGTTGGAAACACCAGTCATACGTATTTTGTTCGCAAAAATATTATTTCCTCTCTTCCCACCTCAAACATGTATTACACAGACTTTTTTCCTAAAGTTCTGTCGGAGTGTACAGTATGTGAACAATTGCATGTACATGAACTCTACCACGACAGCTTATGTGTTACAGAGACCTTGGTTGCAGCGGATGGTCCCAGTCGTGTGGTCGCAGTAGGAATTGATGTAGGTGGTGGTGCAGTTGATGGAGCAGTCGTTGCCGTAGTAGTTGGGGGTGCAGCCAACGCTGACGTCTAACACTAACCTGGAGAAATATATTTAGCTTCGTTATTATTCGAGTGCATTACACAAGAGTTCGGATTAACGAGGTTATGTACCAACGAAATACAGACTTTCGACATGTTGAACCTCTTTGTGGCTAAGATTGAGTTGCGTTTTACACCGCTTTGAACTCTATATCACGTAGCACCAACTTATTAAGGTTGGTTTGTTGGTTTGTTGTTTAACGCCGCTCTCAGCAATATTCCAGCTATATGACAGCGGTCTGTAAATAATCGAGTCTGGACCAGACAATCCAGTGCTTAATATCACGAGCATCGATCCACTCAATTGGTATACGGTGACATGCATCAACCAAGTCAGCGAGACTGACCACCCGATCCCCTAAGTCGCCTCTTACGACAAACACAGTCGCCTTTTACGGCAAGCATCGGTTGCTGAAGAGCTATTCTAGCCCGGCTCTTCACGGGTCGGATTCAGAGAGACTCGAGTGTAGGTCGGGTATCCGTTTAAACTGAATATTCGCTTATTGCTGTCAATATTGATTTAAGAGATGTCTATTTGGGTTCATTACCGCCGTCAGTGAACCTACACAGTTCTCATCCTCGTGCCACTCAGCGTCAGCGGTACCCCAGCAGTTGTGTTTGTTGTCAAGGGAGTCGTGAGGGTGGTGTTAAAGACATCGATGAGGGCATCGTTAGAGTCACCAGCGTTTTTGTCCTTCACGTTTATCATGAAAGGCGTTCCACCTCGCTGTAGAAAACAAGGAATTACAGATCTGAATTAAAAACGGCGTCTTTTTATAATTTCTTTCGTTATTTATGTCATCTGGGAACTCGGAATGTCAAGGTACAAAGAGTTGAAGTTCATTCTTTGTGAACTCACTCACTAGCCCAGGTACTCTCTTACAAGCACATGCGCGTACTCACAAGCACAGGCGCGTACTCACAAGCACATGCGCGTGCTCACAAGCACAAGGCACTCACGACCACAGACACTCACTCACAAGTACAAGGCACTCACCAGCTAGCCCAGGTTATGCTTGTCGTAAGAGGCGACTAACGGGATCGGGTGGTCAGGGTCGCTGACTTGGTTGATGCATGTCATCGTATCCCAATTACGTTGATCAATGCTCATGATGTCAATCACTGGATTGTCTGGTCCAGACTTGATTATTAACAGACCGCCGTCATATAGCTGGCATATTGCTGAGTGCATCGTTAAACAACAAACAATCAAAGAAACTCGCCCAACGGAAGCAATTTTCAAACACAAGGCACTCACTCACAGGCACAAGGCACTCACAAGCACAAGGCACTCACAAGCACAAGGCATTTACAAGCACAGGCACAGACACTCACTCACTCGCTCACTCACTTACAAGCACTGACACACTCCCAAGAACATGCGCCCACTCATTAACTGAGAACCTTGCTCACTGACTTACTGGGTTCCAGTGGGGTAGGTGCAGAACAACGGGGTTGAGCGTCCTGTTCCCGATGTGGTTGTCGAAGGTGATGTTGTTGGCGTTGTATGTGACGTCAGTGACTAAGTACGCACCGTTGCAGGCATGACTGGCCATACTGCAGACACAGAAGTAGGGTAGAAGGCAGGTACTATACAACATTAGGTAGGCCACCCGAACAGATCTACCCCTGGAGGCAGGAGCGAGGGGGTGGGGATAGGGGGAAGCCGTCATGTTGAAGATGCGGGTTCGATTATCCTCATGGCTATATTATGTGAACATTGTAATATTTACCTAAAATATATTTGCGGAATATTGCAAGCTGGGCATGCCCTTGACTATAGCACCCTGACATCTCAATATCCACTCATAGCAGACCACCTACCCAAGGAACCACCCTACCGCTACAGATAGAAGAGTGTGAAGCTAATACAATCCACCTACCCACGGGGCTTCAGATGGAACTGTGTGAAGCGAATACAATTAACCCATCAACTCACGAGATCAGCCTACAGCCGCAGATGGAACAGTGTGAAGCGAATACAACCCAGGGGACACCCTACCACCGCAGATGGAACAGTGTGAAGCGAATACAACCCAGGGGACACCCTACCGCCGCAGATGGAACAGTGTCAAGGGAATACAACCCAGGGGACACCCTACCGCCGCAGATGGAACAATGTGAAGCGAATACAACCCAGGGGACACCCTACCGCCGCAGATGGAACAGTGTGAAGCGAATACAACCCAGGGGACACCCTACCGCCGCAGATGGAACAGTGTGAAGCGAATTCAACCCAGGGGACACCCTACCGCCGCAGATAGAACGGTGTGAAGCGAATACAACCCAGGGGAAACCCTGCCACCGCAGATGTAACAATGTGAAGCAAATACAACCCAGGGGACACCCTACCGCCGCAGATGGAACAGTGTCAAGGGAATACAACCCAGGGGACACCCTACCGCCGCAGATGGAACAATGTGAAGCGAATACAACCCAGGGGACACGCTACAGCCGCAGATGGAACAGTGTGAAGCGAATACAACCCAGGGGACACCCTACCGCCGCAGATGGAACAGTGTGAAGCAAATACAACCCAGGGGACACCCTACCGCCGCAGATGGAACAGTGTGAAGCGAATACAACCCAGGGGACACCCTACCACCGCAGATGGAACAGTGTCAAGGGAATACAACCCAGGGGACACCCTACCGCCGCAGATGGAACAGTGTCAAGGGAATACAACCCAGGGGACACCCTACCGCCGCAGATGGAACAGTGTCAAGGGAATGCAACCCAAGGGACGCCCTACCACCGCAGATGGAACAGTGTGAAGCAAATACAACCCAGGGGACACCCTACCGCCGCAGATGGAACAGTGTGAAGCGAATACAACCCAGGGGACACCCTACCGCCGCAGATGGAACAGTGTCAAGGGAATACAACATAGGGGACACCCTACCGCCGCAGATGGAACAGTGTCAAGGGAATACAACATAGGGGACACCCTACAGCCGCAGATGGAACAGTGTGAAGCGAATACAACCCAGGGGACACGCTACCACCGCAGATGTAACAATGTGAAGCGAAAACAACCCAGGGGACACCCTACCGCCGCAGATGGAACAGTGTGAAGCAAATACAACCAAGGGGACACCCTACCGCCGCAGATGGAACAGTGTGAAGCAAATACAACCCAGGGGACATCCTACCACCACAGATGGAACAGTGTGAAGCGAATACAACCCAGGGGACACCCTACCGCCGCAGATGGAACAGTGTGAAGCAAATACAACCCAGGGGACACCCTACCGCCGCAGATGTAACAATGTGAAGCGAAAACAACCCAGGGGACACCCTACCGCCGCAGATGGAACAGTGTGAAGCAAATACAACCCAGGGGACACCCTACCGCCGCAGATGGAACAGTGTGAAGCAAATACAACCCAGGGGACACCCTACCGCCGCAGATGGAACAGTGTGAAGCGAATACAACCCAGGGGACACCCTACCGCCGCAGATGGAACAGTGTCAAGGGAATACAACATAGGGGACACCCTACCGCCGCAGATGGAACAGTGTCAAGGGAATACAACCCAGGGGACACCCTACAGTCGCAGATGGAACAGTGTGAAGCGAATACAACCCAGGGGACACGCTACCACCGCAGATGTAACAATGTGAAGCGAAAACAACCCAGGGGACACCCTACCGCCGCAGATGGAACAGTGTGAAGCAAATACAACCAAGGGGACACCCTACCGCCGCAGATGGAACAGTGTGAAGCAAATACAACCCAGGGGACACCCTACCACCGCAGATGGAACAGTGTCAAGCGAATACAACCCAGGGGACACCCTACCGCCGCAGATGGAACAGTGTCAAGGGAATACAACCCAGGGGACAACCTACCGCCGCAGATGGAACAGTGTCAAGGGAATGCAACCCAAGGGACGCCCTACCACCGCAGATGGAACAGTGTGAAGCAAATACAACCCAGGGGACACCCTACCGCCGCAGATGGAACAGTGTGAAGCGAATACAACCCAGGGGACACCCTACCGCCGCAGATGGAACAGTGTCAAGGGAATACAACATAGGGGACACCCTACCGCCGCAGATGGAACAGTGTCAAGGGAATACAACATAGGGGACACCCTACAGCCGCAGATGGAACAGTGTGAAGCGAATACAACCCAGGGGACACGCTACCACCGCAGATGTAACAATGTGAAGCGAAAACAACCCAGGGGACACCCTACCGCCGCAGATGGAACAGTGTGAAGCAAATACAACCCAGGGGACACCCTACCGCCGCAGATGGAACAGTGTGAAGCAAATACAACCCAGGGGACACCCTACCACCGCAGATGGAACAGTGTGAAGCGAATACAACCCAGGGGACACCCTACCGCCGCAGATGGAACAGTGTGAAGCAAATACAACCCAGGGGACACCCTACCGCCGCAGATGTAACAATGTGAAGCGAAAACAACCCAGGGGACACCCTACCGCCGCAGATGGAACAGTGTGAAGCAAATACAACCCAGGGGACACCCTACCGCCGCAGATGGAACAGTGTGAAGCAAATACAACCCAGGGGACACCCTACCGCCGCAGATGGAACAGTGTCAAGGGAATACAACATAGGGGACACCCTACAGCCGCAGATGGAACAGTGTGAAGCGAATACAACCCAGGGGACACGCTACCACCGCAGATGTAACAATGTGAAGCGAAAACAACCCAGGGGACACCCTACCGCCGCAGATGGAACAGTGTGAAGCAAATACAACCAAGGGGACACCCTACCGCCGCAGATGGAACAGTGTGAAGCAAATACAACCCAGGGGACACCCTACCACCGCAGATGGAACAGTGTGAAGCGAAAACAACCCAGGGGACACCCTACCGCCGCAGATGGAACAGTGTGAAGCGAATACAACCCAGGGGACACGCTACCACCGCAGATGTAACAATGTGAAGCGAAAACAACCCAGGGGACACCCTACCGCCGCAGATGGAACAGTGTGAAGCGAAAACAACCCAGGGGACACGCTACCACCGCAGATGGAACAGTGTGAAGCAAATACAACCCAGGGGACACCCTACCGCCGCAGATGTAACAATGTGAAGCAAATACAACCCAGGGGACACCCTACCGCCGCAGATGGAACAGTGTGAAGCAAATACAACCAAGGGGACACCCTACCGCCGCAGATTGAACAGTGTGAAGCAAATACAACCCAGGGGACACCCTACCACCGCAGATGGAACAGTGTGAAGCGAAAACAACCCAGGGGACACCCTACCACCGCAGATGGAACAGTGTGAAGCAAATACAACCCAGGGGACACCCTACCACCGCAGATGGAACAGTGTGAAGCAAATACAACCCAGGGGACACCCTACCACCGCAGATGGAACAGTGTGAAGCGAAAACAACCCAGGGGACACCCTACCACCGCAGATGGAACAGTGTGAAGCAAATACAACCAAGGGGACACCCTACCGCCGCAGATGGAACAGTGTGAAGCAAATACAACCCAGGGGACACCCTACCGCCGCAGATGGAACAGTGTGAAGCGAAAACAACCCAGGGGACACCCTACCACCGCAGATGGAACAGTCTGAAGCAAATACAACCCAGGGGACACCCTACCACCGCAGATGGAACAGTGTGAAGCGAATACAACCCAGGGGACACCCTACCGCCGCAGATGGAACAGTGTGAAGCAAATACAACCCAGGGGACACCCTACCGCCGCAGATGTAACAATGTGAAGCGAAAACAACCCAGGGGACACCCTACCGCCGCAGATGGAACAGTGTGAAGCAAATACAAACAAGGGGACACCCTACCGCCGCAGATGGAACAGTGTGAAGCGAATTCAACCCAGGGGACACCCTACCGCCGCAGATGGAACAGTGTGAAGCAAATACAACCCAGGGGACACCCTACCGCCGCAGATGGAACAGTGTGAAGCGAAAACAACCCAGGGGACACCCTACCACCGCAGATGGAACAGTCTGAGGCAAATACAACCCAGGGGACACCCTACCACCGCAGATGGAACAGTGTGAAGCGAATACAACCCAGGGGACACCCTACCGCCGCAGATGGAACAGTGTGAAGCAAATACAACCCAGGGGACACCCTACCGCCGCAGATGGAACAGTGTGAAGCGAATTCAACCCAGGGGACACCCTACCGCCGCAGATGGAACAGTGTGAAGCAAATACAACCCAGGGGACACCCTACCGCCGCAGATGGAACAGTGTCAAGGGAATACAACCCAGGGGACACCCTACCACCGCAGATGGAACAGTGTGAAGCGAAAACAACCCAGGGGACACCCTACCACCGCAGATGGAACAGTGTGAAGCAAATACAACCCAGGGGACACCCTACCACCGCAGATGGAACACTGTGAAGCGAATACAACCCAGGGGACACCCTACCGCCGCAGATGGAACAGTGTGAAGCAAATACAACCAAGGGGACACCCTACCGCCGCAGATGGAACAGTGTGAAGCAAATACAACCCAGGGGACACTCTACCGCCGCAGATGGAACAGTGTGAAGCGAAAACAACCCAGGGGACACCCTACCACCGCAGATGGATCAGTCTGAAGCAAATACAACCCAGGGGACACCCTACCACCGCAGATGGAACAGTGTGAAGCGAATACAACCCAGGGGACACCCTACCGCCGCAGATGGAACAGTGTGGAGCAATTCAACCCAGGGGACACCCTACCGCCGCAGATGGAACAATGTGAAGCGAAAACAACCCAGGGGACACCCTACCGCCGCAGATGGAACAGTGTGAAGCAAATACAACCCAGGGGACACCCTACCGCCGCAGATGGAACAGTGTGAAGCGAAGTCAACCCAGGGGACACCCTACCGCCGCAGATGGAACAGTGTGAAGCAAATACAACCCAGGGGACACCCTACCGCCGCAGATGGAACAGTGTCAAGGGAATACAACCCAGGGGACACCCTACCACTGCAGATGGAACAGTGTGAAGCGAATACAACATAGGGGACACCCTACCGCCGCAGATGGAAGGGAATAGGTATACAACCCACCCACCTAGCCACAGGTCCCAAGATGGAACAGTGTGAAGGGTAGAACTCACCTGCCAAGACAGAGGACGAATTGTGTGTCGCACTGGTCTGGACACACGTGGCCGAAGACGGGATGTTGGTTCTCATCGCAGCATCGGTTATCGGTGGTCACTCCTTTGACGTTGATGTAGTTGCGGAAATGCAGATACACGTCCACGCTGCCCAGACCTTCCTGGGGACAAAATGTTCTTGTTTATACGTTTAGCTGAGTCATTGTGTTACCAAAACCATCAGCTTTGTGTCGTTGGGATCGCGCGAAGGTCGTTTAACGCCACAGTAGGCAATTTTCCAGCTTTATGGCGGTGACCTGTAGATAATCGTGTCTGGGTAAGGCAAACCAATGGCTGAAAATGTGAACAACGACCCACTCCACTGAGACATTAACGATAGCATGCCATAAGCCACGTCACAGGGTCTGATGCAAATTGGTCTCATATTATAAGCAAAAGGGTACTGGGACAAACCCGGGTCCTGAAAGAATAACAAGCAACAGAGCATTGGAGTCGTATTGAAACCCGTGTCCACCCTGGGTGATAAGCCCACAGTATTGAAAACCTATTCAAACCCGTCTCAACGCGGGGTGACAAGTAGCAGAGTATTGGAGACCTATTCAAACCCGGGTCCCCACGGGATGACAAGCCTACAGTATTAGAGACCTATTCAAACCTGGGTCCCCACGGGATGACAAGTGGCAAGGTATTGGAGACCTATTCAGACCCGGGTCCCCGTGGGATGACAAGCCTTACAGTATTGGCGACCTATTCAAACCCGGGTCCCCACGGGATGACAAGCCTACAGTATTGGAGACCTATTCAAACCCGGGTCCCCCCAGAATGAAAAGCAAGAGAGTACTGGGATATATTTAAACCCGGGTCAATGATACAATGACATGCACCAACCAAGTCAGCGAGCCAGACCACCCGATCCCGTTAGTAGCCTCTTACGACAAGTATAGTCACCTTTTCACGGCAAGCATGGGTTGCTGGAGACCTATTCTAACCCGGATCTTCACAGGTCCCTCGACGTGCCGAAGTTTGGTGTAACTCGTGGTATAATTCGATGCAACAGTGCATATTAACAAGTTGTTATTCATCCATTTCCTTGGGTTAGCCAACCAGTGGTTGATAACAGGAGAAGCGGTTCCCGTCGACACAGCTGGGACACACATCGGCGTGAAAAGCGGCGTAAAATCACACTCACTCACTGAGACCACGCACCGCACTTAGTCGACTACTACGACAAGCATCGGATACTTGAGACCTGCTCTAGTCCAGCTTTGGAAAATGTGGTCTATTGGCCTTTATAGCTCTCATCGTTTAACAATGTCAATTACTATTTCACACAAAATGTCTCAATTAACAGCCTTACCTGAACGAAAAATAGACTTGATAGAAGCAGTAGACCTACAAGGCCACAAAGTGGTACACCTGCCCGCATTTTGGACGCTGTCAACACAAGCCTGTATGGTCAGGTGAGTAGTGTAGATATGTGGCGGCGGTTACTGTTATTGTGTGATAACAACGATATCAGTGATAACGATGATAAAATGATAGGAATTAGGTCGATATGTGTGTTGCAATCCTTGTACTTACCAGCCCTCTTGACAATATTTCAGTTATGTCTTGACATGGGCTGAAGTGTTTGTTTGTTTGTTTGTTTGTTGTTTAACGCCGCACTCAGCAATATTCCAGCTATATGACGGCGGTCTGTAAATAATCGATTCTGGACCAGACAATCCAGTGATTGATATCATGAGGATCGATCCACGCAATTGGGATCGATGACATGCATCAACCAAGTCAGCGAGCCTGCCCACCCGATCCCGTTAGTCGCCTTTTACGACAAGCATAGTCGCCTTTTACGGCAAGCATGGGTTGCTGAAGACCTATTCTATGCCAGAATGGGCTGAAGTGATGCTGGTCTTTGACGCTTACTACTTTACAAGTCAGTTATCATAATAAGGGTCAATCAGGGATTCGAACCCGTGATTACAGGCCTTGCACAATTCTAACTTTACTATCTCAGCCTGTACTTAAGAGCTCAGTCACACATTCAGGATTTTTACTGCCGTCCTTGATAGGGCAATTCCCGATTAAAGTCTGATCAAGATCCTGTGATTCGTGGCGGGAAATTCACAAACAATCAGATATTGTTCAGGAAGCGTCCCGAATCAGCCGTTTCAAGCCGAATTCGCCCCGATTCTCCCGTTCTCAATCCGAATCTGATCCAAATGTATTTTCCGCATGGTAAAAAACGACCGAATCTGTCCCGACAGCGTCCCGATTCTCCCGAATGCGATCCTACAGAGATCAGACAGTGACCGGACAGTGAACCGACAAACGGCCTTAATGGAGTCAGCGCCTGATAAAGCCATATGACACATGTATAATGACCGTCAGTCAAACCTCACAACATCCGATACTGGTGATCTGTTCTGATCCGCAATCCGACCGTGATTGTTCATAACAATGAGGGTGCTTGGTCTTTTTCAAAATTTGTAAGATATTTCGTGCCTATGAATTTCAAAAAGCAAATATTTCTTTTCCTTGTTTTAGAGTTAAGGTAGAGAGTTTGCAACCTTAATTAATCCTAATATTGCTTTTGTAGACATTTAAAAACGAAAAAGGCAAATTACAAGTCACTACTGTTACATGTTGTGAAGTAAGGGTTTTTTTAAAATTGTCATTTGAACTGGGCTTTTTTAGTGATAATATCATTTTCTGTGAAGAGTTGTACACAGAAAAGTCAAAAGAAACCAAATTGAAGAAAATATAAAAAAAATGATGGTAAGCTTTGGCTTGTCAATTTACATTTTGATAAAATTTTAAGTTATGACACCAGTCTTCTTGTACTAAAACATTGTTTGTTCTGGCAGATTTTTTCAGAACATACAATTACATGTTTATTTATTAGATAATAACAGATAAAACAAATAACAAATAGAAAATAATAAATATTTACTATAATTTAGGCCGATAACAGTAGTGACATTACATGTAACAGTAGTGACAAGCATGACAGTAGTGACGTTTTGATGAAACAGGAAATTTAATATGACTTCCACATTCCATCTTTAGACGTAACAAACAATGTTATCAAACACAAACCCATCATATCAACTGAATAAGCTTTAATTTGAATGCAAAACCTGCCTCACTCAATTGGAGAAAAAATGTCTACCAATCTTTCAGTTCAAGTCAAATTTGTAAAACTAAAAGAGATATGATTTAAACACGTATTAAAATTTAAGTAACACTAAGTTACAACATATTCTTTCAGATTTTACAATCCCTAGTCACTACTGTTACAATTCAGTGTCACCACAGTTACATGTGCACTTCGAGTAAAACTGTTGGTAATTCAATGAAATCGGTATCATTTATTGTGAAACAGTTTTTACTGAGAAATGCACTTTGAAAGTAATTCTCTGCAATTGTAAAACTTAATCCCCCAAAACATTTTCTTACAACATTAAATCAGTTGTCACTACTGTTACATTTTGTGTCCCCACTGTTACAAAACAACTAAAACGTATGAGATGAACACTTATGTCAATCAGTTCAAACAAATCTGTCAAGCAATGTCAAACTTACATATATTATTGTTTCAAAACAGCTAAGAAAATTGGCTAACACTTTTATTTATGCACTTTAGTCAAGATTTGTTACAATCGCTAAATCTCTAGTCACTACTGTTACAATTAAGTGTCCCTACTGTTACAAGTATTTAAAATACTCATTACTGTTGCAATCACAGATGTGATTCTGCTAATTTTGAAAACAAATTAATAAAACTTAATTGAAACAAAGTATATTAGTTTGAGTGGTTATGTAAGTAAAGCAGAATCTGTATTGAGATTCATTTCAGTCTCAACTGTTACTATCCTTCGTCACTACTGTTACCATCCTTCGTCACTACTGTTACCATCCTTCGTCACTACTGTTACCATCCTTCGTCACTACTGTTACCGTCCTTCGTCACTACTGTTACTATCCTTCGTCACTACTGTTACCATCCTTCGTCACTACTGTTACCGTCCTTCGTCACTACTGTTACATATACTTGCCGTGTTGTCTGTTTTCTGGCCATGCATGTCAGCATTTTTCAGAACTTTCAAGCAAAATCATTGTATTCATTATGATAATTATCTGTACAAACAGGTATGAATTATTCTTTCAATTTTCCTACAGAATACTAGTTCAACTGACGACATGTCCTCACTGTTACAATTTCTGTCACCATTGTTACATTATAACACGGGCGGTCGGGTAGCCTAGTGGTTAAAGCGTTCGTTCGTCACGCCGAAGACCCGGGTTCGATTCCCGGCATGGGTACAATGTATGAAGCCCATTTTGGTGTCCCCGCCGTGATATTGCTGGAATATTGCTAAAAGCGACGTCAAACCATACTCACTCACTACATTATAACACAAATGACATTGTAACAGTAGTGACAATAACATTAGTGACAAATCACTGAACTTTCATTTCTAAAATAATGATCGGTCCCTTAGGATCAAAACACTCATGCTTCCCAAACTATGCACAACATGGAAAACCAGTACACATATGCACACAACAAATTATATGACATAAGTTTCTTTCAAGCCCAGTAACAATAGTGACATTACAAAACATGAGATATGAAAAACGACTCACCTTATGTGTTGTAATTTATTTATTTCTGCAGTCTCCAAAAACACAGGTGCAGCCATGTTGACATCCAAAAAGCAAGGCTTTGGAACAGAAAGTAGTTTAAGCAGTCAGCTAAGGAGACGCCATTTATTCGCACTAAATTTATTTAGTTCTCATAACAGTAGTGACATGTAACCTTGTGACAAGCATAAAAAAGGAAATAAATCAAATATTTTTCATTCAAAAATATTTTGATAATTTGTTGTACTTAAAATAGGATCATCTTTATAGATATGCAAAAAATGTCTGACAAAAAATAATTTTGGATTAAAATCGAATATCATGAAGTTGGGCCATCTGGCTTGTGGCAAGCCAACGTGGGCAAAATTTGACCCTTCAAAGTCATTCTTTGGCGCTTAACTATAATTTATAGCTATGTTTTATATGGTAGTATGTGCAGACATATATAAGATGCAATTTAAGATTTAAACACATTTTTAGAATAACCTAATTTATGAGATACTAACATATAACAGAAAATCTTACAAATTTTGGAGGTTGCTCGATGAATACCTGTACTGACGTCTGTGTCACACACCTGGAAACCCAGAATAAGACATGCCGGACATCAAGGAGGGAAATACAAATTGTTTAGCTGCATCAACAGTCTGCAGGGATCCTCATCGTGAAACTGAGTCAGTGAGTTGGGTTTAACGCCGCTTTTCGCTGTGCAGAGTTGCGTCCCTTGGGCACGCCAGAAACCTATGATTGTGGGTTCGAATCCCGGTTCGCCCCGATTATGTTTCTAGGTTTGTCAGCACCATACCCGTGCTCGTGGATTTCACCGAAGTTGTAAACGTCTGAGACCTGTATCACTTCGGGCTTTCCTCACATTAAGCTGACACGCCGCGATATATCTGGAATACTGTCAAAAGCGGCGTTGAACCCAACTCACTCAATCACTCACTCGCCTGGGTGGGACATAATAAAAAACAAATCATTAAAGTAAATGTGTATGACGTACAATTATGCTCTTTAATATACAACAAATATGTGTTCGTATTATATTTGCAATGTAGTTAGTTCATTTTCTCCAAACAGCAACGACCCTTGTTTTTCAGGGAACTAAGTTGTAGGGGACACGGGTGGCCCAGTCGTCTAAGGCGCCGCGATTCGTTGTGCAGAGTTGCGTCCCTTGGGCACGCCAGAAACCTTTGATTGTGGGTTCGAATCCCGGTTCGACCCGATTATGTTTCTAGGTTTGTCAGCACCATACCCGTGCTCGTGGATGTCACCGAAGTTGTAAACGTCTGAGACCTGCATCACTTCGGGCTTTCCTCCCACATTAAGCTGACATGCCGCGATATAACTGGAATACTGTTAAAGGCGGCGTTAAACCCAACTCACTCACTCACTAAGTTCCAAATAATGCAACGAGTGCACCCAGACGGAATCGGCCCGGGAATTTCACATTTTACTAGTGCCGACAAAAGCGTAAAAGCATTGTTTGACATGCTAGTCTGGCGTAATTATTCAATGTAAGATTTTACCCGTGAAGATCCGGATTAGAATGGGTCTTCAACAACCCAGGTGACATGGTTCATGCATGTCATCGTATCCCGATTGCATAGATCGATGCCAATGAAGCAAATCACTGGATTGTCTTGTCCAGATGCGATTATTTACGGACTGCTGTCATATAGCTCGAATATCGGTAAGGGCAGTGTTAAACAACAAACAGACAAACGATGTGATGTAGTGTATTCAGTGGATGATGCATGTCATCGTATCCCAATTGTGTAGACGATGCTCATAATGTCTGTCCCTGAGTACGGCGTTAAACATCAAACAAAACCACAAACAAGCTAAGATTTGATTATAAATTCAGCTTTGATGTGGTGAATGTATTACATGTTATGTAATATGCACATGGCACCGCAGCAAGACGGGAATGATCATTTGCACATCGGTCGGAGCAATGTTTTTGTGAGTATATAAACTATGATCAATTATTTTTAAAACCCAAATTTTATTAATATTTCTAATTCAAATTTTCAGATTACAATATCTAAATTGGTTGACAATGATCAAACAGTTTGATAGCTCAGGAATAATACTGGTCATATTAATGGTTATAAACTACAATTTTTTACATTATTTATAAATACTTTTGCGATGTTGTTTTATGTATATAATGTTCTTGAAAAAATATCGATGAAATACTTTGGTTAAACTACGTTGTGGGCCTATAGAAAGATAATGGGTTTTTTTAATTTCAGGTCCTTTGTCGACCAAATTCATTTTATCACACATTGTGATGAAATACATTGTAAATTAAACCTCTAACTGGATCAGTCTTCTTTATATTTCAGAGAAGAATACTTCAGAAAAATATATTGAAAGTAATTACAATAATCCATGATAAATATTTGTGATATATGATATATGTTGTCATGTTTCAAATTTATTGTGTGCATAGATCACCTGTGTGTATGTGTGTTCGTGTACTACCATGTGTGTTCGGGTAACTACCATAGTATGCATGCATACAATTATTTTTCTAGGTTTGTCAGAACCATACCCGTGCTTTTGGGTTTCACCGAAGTGGTAAACGTCTTAGACTTGCATCACTTCGGGCTTTCCTCCCACATTAAGTTGACACGCCGTGATATAACTGGAATAATGTAAAAAGCGGTGTTAAACCCAATTCACCCACTCACAATTCTTCTTCATAATGACCTTCTACTACCGGTTGAAGGTCCAAAGATCATGGTGCACAGAGTAGGTACATTTAACACCACACCCTTCATCCAAAGATTTTCAACAGGGCTAAAGGTGGAAGAGCAGGTATGCGTATGCCCTGTTGCTTAACAAGAGCACAGGCCACAGTTCAATGGTGTGAATGACCATTATCATCCTGAAAGATTGGCAACTTCTTTATCAACACATAGTCCTCACTATGTGTCCTCGTGGGGTACCACAATGGGGTCCAATAACATCTCTCTGAAGCTGCGTGGTGATATTCCCAACAACTGTGTCCTTGTTATAGCTGCAAATTGCTACAGCAGCATTGCAAAAACATTCATGGCCGCATCAGTAAACACAGCTACGGACACTAAAAGAGGTAGAATGGCCAAACTGACGACCATTGACATTGATTCCAACGGTGATGACCTTGGAAGCAAGCAAACAAGCTTGTCTATGAGGTAGCGTAAATAACGGACGAAATGCTGGACGTCGAGAAGGGAGACCAGCAGAACACAAACTGCTTCCTTTGGAGTTTTTGCCAGAGCAACTTTTGTAGCATGAATGTGCTATCTTCGATTGACTTGACCTCGGAAACGTATTAGGCAGGATAACAGTGTGAGTGAGTGAGTATGGTTTTACACCGCTTTTAGCAATATTCCAGCAATATCACGATGGGGGCACACCAGAAATTGGCTTCACACATTGTACCCATGTCAGGAATCGAACCTTAATTCAGCTTGACGAGCGAACGCTTTAACCACTAGGCTACCTGACCGCCCCTGCAGGACAACAAGGTTAACAAGGCATCTATCCTGTCTCTATGTTGTAACCCAATGACGACCACGTCTTTGACCAAGTCTTTGACCAAATGCAACAGTTCCAGTAGTTTGGTACTGCTGTCAATGTCATCCAAATATGTGATGTTAAACGTGCTTGCAACTGACATGACAGTTCATCAAACAGATTTTCCAGATATACTGAATATAGAAAGTGAATACATTGTCAACATGTTTATTAACGAAACAGGTGTCCTTAACGTCTCTATTCCACACAAGACTGTACAACAAATACACACTGGTACAAATAGCCTCATTAGCTGAGTACGAACAGTATTCACAGATTGTTTTCATCACAAATGAAGGATTGCAGAGCGTCATTAGAGTCAGTATCATCAAATATTTAACTGAGATTCTGCTTTACACAGACTGTGACCAATGGAATTGTTTCTCCCATCATCACATTCCAATGATTACCCAACATGACATACAATGAAAACGCATATTCAACTTTAACTTGAGGACAAGCAAACGATTTTAGCAGTAAATATTTACAAAGAATGATGACGGTGTGACAAAATGACATTGTTGTTTTTGATAATCTAAAGTCCAAAGACACATAATACCTTAATCACTTTTGTTACCATTTTGTAAAATAGTAAAAGAAATGGGAATATGTGTTTTCAAAGTGTTTCAGAAAATAATCATTGCAAGAGAGTGCATATCTTCACTCTTTTGTGACTGACCAACACTTGAGCAAAACATATAGATAACACAGGATCAACTACTTCCAAGGATATTTGCCACATCTATATATGTACAAAATATTACATGTAATATTTGTGGAAAATAATAAATAATATTGCAGAAAGATAATCAGATTCAGTTAAAGAACATTTGCTGGAAGGGAAATGCAGCTTCTACACAAGTGGCCTGTATGCAAGGTGCTTGCTGCAGTAGCTGCAGTGCAGTGGTGCACTTGGTGGGTCAGCCGCTCTACTGGAGGACCTTCCTGTCTGTTGGATCTGAAACAGCCACAACACTCAGTTACACCCAACACTATATCCCCTATATTAAATGTACTGAGCAATACGATACATTCCAAATAAATGATTTGCTAGAGACAAAAGTCCTTTGGATATTTTCGTGATTTTAGCAAATTATTACAAGATATGCTATTTATACCATCACCGGAATTAATAAATATATTCAGGACATTTTGGATGACAAAAAGACAATGTCCTAGAACTGATCTGAAAGGATGAGTTGTTATGATTACTATTTCATGCAATGATACCATATGAACTAGTTATTACCAAGATTACACATCATTAGAAAGTGCAAAGAGACCTTCATTAAAGTCATCTTTCACATGATCCATGGTGGCCATTTTGCCAGGAATTCAGAGTGAATACGTACAGTTACAATAGAACAAGGGGCTGATGATAATAACTGTATCACATGCATTTCAACACTACTACACATGACAACATATGATATATAGTATGATTGTCTTTCTAAAGCATGCACCGATAACATCACAGATACAACATTCAAGTACACAATTATTAATATGGATACATTTTCAATGTCTGTTTGAATATGAAGAATCTTTTTACTTGTTAATAATTTAAAACACCAAAATAATCATAAATGTATCTGACATAAAATTAACTTCAGAAGGATTCCTACTTTCAAAAATCTGTTAAAAAATGGCTCTCATTACACGTTCACAATAATTATTCCACACAAAGTCCAGAAAGAACAAGGCACTGAGTTAGACCCACAAAAATACATTTATGGTTTCACCTGACTTTTACACAAACAATAAATATTTCATAATATAAAACAGTTAGACACAATGAAACACCACTCTCCACCTGCCCACACCTGCTTCACTGGAAACACCGGGCGGTCGGGTAGCCTCATGGTTAAAGCATTAGCTCGTCACGCCGAAGACCTGAGTTCGATTCTCGACATGGGTACAATGTGTGAAGCCCATTTCTGGTGTCCCCCGCCGAGATATTGCTGAAATATTGCTAAAGGCCGCATAAAACCATAAAACTCACTCACTCACTGGAAACACTCAAAATCTAGTGAGTGAGTATGGTTTTACACCGCCTTAAGCAATATTTCAGCAATATCATGGTGGGGACACCAGAAATGGGTTTCACACATTGTACCCATGTGGAAATCAAACCCGGGTCTTCAGCGTGATGAACGAACACTTTAAAAACATCTAGTAATGTGCATTGGTTTGTACATGTGTTATGAGTTAGTATTGACATGCATCAAGTTGTTAAAACAGTGAGAAACCAAGCCCTTTCACAGAGTGGCTTAGGCAACTCTTTCTTTATTTTTGGTTTAAGGAACTGACCTAACAAACCCTTACATCTATTTTCCTTTTCCCAACACTCTGGTTCTGATGGCTAGAGAATCAAAAATATATACACTGTAACCACACAAAAAATGTAGTGAAAGTTTCAGATGATCATTGCGAAAACTTCTGATGTAAAACCTCACGTACATGTTTCTGTATTAATATTGAACATCCTGCACTGTAAACAGAATAAGCACTTAGCTTTGCCCACAGAACCTACTGCCCCAAATAACTTTATAGATAATAAACAAGAATTAGAAAAAGATATTTTATCTTAATTTCTGCTTCAATATACCGAAGCAAAATGGTTAGGCAAAAAATCTGTTTAAGCCTTAAAATAAAGAAAGTGTGTCCCTTCTGCTACATCTACTGTATGTAATAATACAGTAGTGCACAGGTCAGTTTGTGAAGGTCCCTCGACAACAGTTAGTGCCCCCACTCACCATCAGGTTAGAGCAAAGAAATGCTGTGGATTAGAATAGTTCAGGCACACTTTCATTTAATGCATGTTACTCTAAGTCGATGACAAATGTAATGTATTAGAGATGGGTTGCCTTTCATCCAGACTGATCAAACCTCACAGTATTATTCTAACAGAGAGTGAGTTGGGCTTAACACCGCTTTGAACAGTATTCTAGTTACAGGTTAATGTGGGAGGAAAGCCCAAAATGATGCAGGTCTCAGACGTTTACCACTTTGGTGAAACCCATGAGCACGGGTATGGTGCTGACAAACCTAGAAACATGATGAGGAACTGGGATTCAAACCCATGATCCAAGGTTTCTGACATGCCCAAAGGACGCAACTCTGCACAGCAAACTGCGGCACCTTAGACAACTGGGCCACCTGTGCCCTCCCTCACAGGACATTTTACCCAGGGCCGGGCAGGAAATGAAGCCATGAGCCACTTTAGTGATAAAGGATGCATCCCACAATCAGGCCTTACTTCATGAACTGAGGGAGTTCTATGTTTGGATGAAAGGTTTGCCAGGAACAATGTATCAATATACATCAATATATTAGAAAGATATGGTGAGTACAAATAAATCAGGTTAGTAGCACTACGATGCACATAATAGAAAGAAAATAATAAAACTAAGAAGAAGAAGAACAAAATCTCCCAATAAATTGCGGGTGAAACTGAAAAAGTGTAGTTCCTGTCATAGGTTTGCCAGAAATATGTCTTGTCAGCAACAAATTACAGTCTACATTCATAATCATAGACATGGGCTTAATATTGGAGTCCTATGGGTGAGTCATTGATCTTCTCTTCTAGATTTTTTGAATGTGTATTTTGAATCCATAAAACTTTCATAGGTGGATTCAGAGGGGGATCAGACCCCCCTCCCCCTTTGAAAACTAAATGAAGTATGTTGTAGACAATCTTCCCCCTCCCCCTGAGACTAGAGAGAGGATTTTGATATTTTGGACCCCCTCCCTTGCAAAAATGCTGATTCAGCCCTTGATATATAGCCCTATTTTCTTGCAAGGACCCTTGTTTTCGGTCTAAATTTCGAAAATTGAACTTGCATATACATGATATATATAGTAAGTCTCAATAAGTGATTACTTCTGAAAATATATAGTCGTATTCCAGCTACATTGTCTACATGGATACCTATGACAGAAAGGTGTTGATATGTTAGTGCAATAAGTAGGTCAGCAGAACTTACAGGAAAACAGAAGCCTAAGACAGAAAGTATGTCTACAACTAGTTAATGCCATGAGTATGCTAATCATCCTCGATTATCAAGTGTACCTTATCTCCATTCCATTGTAATAACACTTGGACCCGTTTGCTATATATAGATTTGTTTCTGAAGGTCGTCACCACCTCCATCGCTCTTATCTTTACCTTAGCACAAAACTTTACGCTCATGATTGATATGACAAGACGGATATTATTTAGTGTTGAAACCAAGCTAGGGTGGCAAATAGGTCCATATTTATATTAATATAATGGAGATATAATGCACTGGATGGGTTAGCACTGACTTATAACAAATGAAGTGACCTACCACTCAACAATCACACAATCTTCATGTTAACACCTTGGGAAACACAAACAATCATAGAATGCACTGTTATGGTACATGCTGTATGCATGATGATGCATTATGGACATCAGTGTAAATATAAACAAAATAAGGAGAACAGAAAGATAATAAGGAGAATAGAAACAAAGTAAGAAAGGCAGGCAGCAAAGGCATTGGACAAGTATATAACATTAAACACATGATAACAGTGTAACATGAATCCCCCACTCAGAGACATTATACTGACTCCAAGCCGACCAGTCCTAGTTTTAGCCCCTAAACGCCGAGCGCCAGACAGGGCAACAACAAGTAGTATGACGCTGACGTAGATTGAACCCCCGACCTTCTGCTCTCGGAGCAGATGCTCCACCACTTGTCCACAGAGGCGAACTGATCTTTATGTCATGCACAGACACTGGTATAACCGTTCATATGGACATTTCAAATTTAATAAGAACACAAGACTGACATTATGTGCATCGATCCATGTAACTGGGATACGATGACATGCCATCAACCAAGTCAGCGAGCCTGACCACCCGATCTGGTTAGTCGCCTCTTACGACAAGCAGAGTCGCCATTTACGGCAAGCATGGGTTGCTGAAGACCTATTCTACCCCGGATATTCACAGGTAAAAAAAACAGACTTGAAGTCTAGATCATGTGACACTGTGCAGCTCGCCACAACCAACACTGGCATAAAGGGAACAAAAAGGGGAAGTAACTCATGAAGAAAGCAGGAAGGCTTGTCGGGTCTGCACAACTGGTCTAAGGGAATGCAATAACCACACTACAGTGGAGTACAGAGTTGAAGTCGCTCTTGTTGAAAGCAGAAGGGGATGAAGAGATTGAACAACTGTTCAGAGAGCATGTGATCAAAGGGCAGAAAACCAACCAGCACATCTAGTTCAACCATGGTGCAAGTTGTCTGAAGGAGCAACAGTCAGGTCATTACGAGGGTTGAGGAAAGAAATGACATCCATTACCACATGTAAGGAATGTGGTTGTAAGAGAAGAGCTATGATTGTGTCGGCCGACGGGGCAAGACATTCCTAGGAAGGAACAGAGTTAAACAGCTACATTTGTCATACTGTAGACAACAGGACTACAAAGACTACAAAGAAAGATGGGACTGGTAAACATAATAATAAACATATCAATATCAAAACAAATCATTTATGACCTGATCTACATGCTTTTGAGTAAAACTATGCAACTATCCCTAACATGCTTAATGTCAAGTATGATTAGTTTGTAAAATGTTTAAACAATGTGAAGGTCATTATTAAATTTATATAAATGAATATATATATTACTCAACTTTTGATAGGGATATTCAGGGTTAGAAACTAACAGTTTTTGTATCAGTATCTTACATACACATATCCTAAACTGATCATTGTGGTACGATAGGAATATCCCTACTAAAAGTTGAGCAGCAGTCTGTGACGTGAGCCATCGGTCCAAAGTCTGAATCTATTATATTTCATCATACTCAGTTTTCTCAGTTAATAATAGTCCAAATATCATTAACACTCAAATGTAGTTTTTCTTATGAAAATGATCTCGCAAAAGCAGTCGGGACTAGTACAAGTAAACTCAAATGCTTGTTGCCACAGACTGGAGAGAGGTATGGCAGTTTAACATATGAACTGTTGAAGATTGTGTAACGCTCTGATTGTTGCCACTACCGTACATACCATGTTTTTGTCTTCGGTTTGAGGTCTTCTATGATAGCTTGGATCACCTCTGTGGTTGTAGCCTGTCCGCCAACATCAGGTGTTTGTGTCTGGGGAGAATACACAGAAACAAGTATACAACACCATGTTATCATATCATTATAAACCTATCACTGTATTACCCTACATCGCATTAGGTTCCTGACAACCTGGGGTAAACCTAGTAACCAGCTCGTCTTCCACACCTAGGTTTTGAAATGGGTCACTCATGAACCTGCTTTGAGGTCTGACATAAAGTAATATTTCAATAGTAATACCTAGGCTTTTTTTTCTCTCTCACAAACTTTGATCCATTTTCTTTTATACCGCAACATGCTGTATTGTTTCACTATAAGGTATCTCAATGTTTTCTTATTTTTTTCTGGTATTTTTTGCATTTAGGCAGTTCTTAAGTTTCTTCTATCTTATAATACGAAGCAGCTGAGTGGAAAAGTAGAACCAAACACATGATGGTAGCACAAAGTAGTCTAATCATTGTTCAATGTGCTTTACGGAAGAGAGGAAATTCTCCTTTTGAGGCGGTCCCTATCACTAATGGCATTTACATGTTGGTGGCCATGACAGTTTCTGTATGGATGCTACCTTCTTTGTGGGCAACACCGTCATTCACCTCCTGAATGGATAAGGATTATCGAGATATATGGTGTTTTACACCAATAGTGCCCGTCTTTGTTATTAATGCTGCAATCAGTAATATTACAGAGTCTAGGCTAGACAATCCAGTGATTAATATAAGCAACAATCCACACTATCAGGGTATGTTGACACAAATGAACCAAGTCTGCGAGCCTGACCACCAGATCATCTCTTATGGACAGCACACCCGTTGCAAGGAACCTATTCTAACACCACCAATCTTTCAAATGAAAAACTTAAAATAATGTACAACCTTTTCCGAAAATGTTTCCTTACACACTGTTTGAAGTGAAACTCATCACCATAACAGTGTATATAATATGTCATCATTTTCTTGGATCAATGTATTCAAGTGAAAGTCGATACAACATTATTTACCATAATTAGAGAGAAGGCTGATGGTACTGGTACATCTACTAGACTGTCATTGACTGTCAAAATGATAGTAGTGTTGTTGATTAGGTACATCAATGAGGCTAGACAACGATGCAATTACGTTGTGTATAACATTGTTGGCATTGTGATGAGTGAGTGAGTTCAAATTAAACGTCACATTGGCAATATTTCTGCCATGTCAAGATGACGGCCCTGTGATGTGTACCCTACAAGTTTCATATATCACCCCATATAACAAGCCTGTACCTCATGCTTTCCTAGCACATCCATGGTGGACTCTCTGATGAGTGTGGCATGGCGATGATGACTGAAACAGAATGTATATCACGTCAGCAGGGATACAAACCTGAAACATCCAGGAGCTGGGGTGGGATGATGTATAAGAACAACCTGAA
This sequence comes from Haliotis rufescens, assembly GCF_023055435.1. Taxonomy (NCBI): domain Eukaryota; kingdom Metazoa; phylum Mollusca; class Gastropoda; order Lepetellida; family Haliotidae; genus Haliotis; species Haliotis rufescens. The sequence goes on from NW_025964168.1 coordinate 72,166, forward strand.
AAGCCTGAACTGCTGCTAGCCAACTGGATGCTATTAATATCAGACAAATATAGTGAGTGAGTGAGTTGGGTTTAACGCCGCTTTAAACATTATTCCAGTTATATCACAGCGTGTCAGCTTAATATCGGAGGAAAGCCCGAAGTGATGCAGGTCTCAGACGTTTACCACTTCGGTGATACCCACGAGCACGGGTATGGTGCCGACAAACCTAGAAACATAATTGGGGTGATTCGGGATTCGAACCCACAATCATAGGTTTCTGGCGTGCCCAAGGGACGCAACTCTGCACAGCGAATCGCAGCGCCTTAGACGACTGGGCCACCAGTGCCCCCTCAGACAAATATACCTCGAGATAGTGGGCCAGTGCCAATTTGTATACTTGCTGCAGTATTCTGTCGGTGAATAAATACTGTTATGAGCAGTAGAAACTGTTGTACATTTATTTGCATTGATTGTCAGCAGCAGCAAATGATTGAAGTGCTTGTAAAATGTTAAGAGCTGTTGATTGCGCCAAGTGGAATTTTAGAGTTACTGCCCTTGCATACATGACCATGGCAAGCTTGATAATTTGTGAAGTTTTGGGATGGGACAGTTTCTAGAAGGCTGGCTGTAACTATATAAGAGTGATATGAGGGCGATTCAAGGCCTTTTTCAACCTGACTTGTGTCTTACCTACCTGCCAAATGCAGATTATAAACCTATTTGTTAACATCTATTCCTGCCATCTTCCAACACTATTCAGGATTCAAGAATGGAGACAGGACAATTTCATGACTTTTGACATTGACAAAATTCAAATCTCATTAAAATAAAATTTTAGTTCTCACTACCGCTAAACAAAGATGTAAGGACATCACATTACGGGTCACGTCGGAACGGCCTTTCATCTGATCAATCACAGCGTAACTTACCAGATCAGGACAGTGACAGTCGGAATGTCTTTTCTAATCATGCAACCTCGAAAAGGTTAACACAGGGTACTCCAGTTGAAGGCTGTAGGACCGATTCTGTCAAAATGATTGTCTATTTCTCGCTTCAATGGGATAAACATTTGAGATGGAAGAGACTTCGTAATCAGGAATGGAAGTCTTTAGTTTTAAACTAGTACCGTAATGCTTGAGAAAGCTGCTTTCTGTTTGGCTAATGTCTTCTTGTCATGCATTTCACAACACAAAGATTTAGGACTACTTGCTTCTTATTAGTGGAATCTCTTGACAAACATGGGGCACAAGGGTATCCTGCTCTGAAATCTCCTCATGGAGGATTCTCAAGAAATCACTGGTAAAACATACACTCTTTTTTCTCTAACACTATTTAAATATACTGACAGAAGAAATAGCACTTTGTGTACCTCATGTTCGGTCCCATTCTTTCTAGAGACTCCAATTCTAATGGAAGATCTGTTAAAATTGACAGAGCTACCACCCTTCTATTCACAGTGTTTGACACAAACACTGGTCAGCTGCACCGAGTCTAGAATATTTCCTTAAGGACCAGGACCCCGGTCCACAAAGCGATCTTAGCGCTATGACTGTCGTAAGTCAGTGTTAAAGAAAGGGAGTTACGATCGACTTAGCGCTAAGATCGCTTTCTGGAACAGGGCCCTGTACAACTCAATAAATGCCGGTCCTGTGGTCTAGTGTTATTTTGGGGATTCACAAAGTAATCTAAGTTTGTACTACTTTTGAAATCAGCGATAGATCGACTCTAAACTCTAAGCAACACCAGCAGCCTTAACAACCCTGCATGGTACAGTGGTCACCTTCGTGACTGGTTTCTCTCTCTAATTACCCACGCTAACATGTTGTATGAACATGATAAAGTATCTGCGAATTAAAACCCTTTTTCAGACAAATTTTGGTCAGGGTCAAACACAGATTCCCACTGCTGCCTGTAGAGACACCTACCCCAGATAGTCGAGCATGTCACAACTGGCCAGAAGCATGCCCGTCGGGTTGGCGATGTTCTTGCCCTTCAAGGTGCGGCCAGAGTTTCGGGTTCCCTGCAAAGACAAAGGTGAATCAATGTTATTTGTCAAAACTAAGATAGACATGGTCATTTATTACTTGCCCGTGAAGAGATCACCTGTTTAATAAAGATACAGCTGTATTACACATTGTGTTATACCAAAATGCGTGCTTATGTATTCTCGGAACACGTTTCATGAACAAATATTGAAAGCTCTCAACATCCCTTGGCTTATTCAACGACATTGCGTGTGGGGATGATAGAGGAGCTTATGCACACAACCTTGTTGCTAGGCTGACGTCACATGGCATTGTTTCACCGATGGATCTTGCATCAAAATTCCACAAACAACGTCATCGGGTATTGTGACGTGATTGTAAACTTTGAGGTGCAAGGCCCGTTCCACAAGGCGATCGTATTGTAGCGCAACGACTGTCGTTAGTCTAAGTTGAAGTAAGAGTTGCATAACCTTAGTGCTATGATAATTTTTGTGGAACGGACACCTGAATACTAAAGGTGGGCCGTTGTATGGTATTAAATTCATACTTTTGACGTGTTTGAAGTATTATTCTGTTAAACTCTATTGGATTATGCCGTGGATTGTGTAGGTGTCAGCCTATTCACACTCAACAGTATAATTCTAAAAATGTTATTAATGGCAAGTAATAAATAAAATACTAAACTCTCGTGTCTGAACTATTCACTCGTTTCATAAAATTGGTATCACACAGGAGCTCATTTAGTATTCTATATTTATACAACTGCCATAGGACACATATTTTGACCATCTTGACTATTGTGATCACAGAAGGAATAGCAGACTGTGATATTAATTTTACTATTAAGATTATGATTTGTTGATATATCATCTCAGATAAACAAAACTTCATGTCTCCAACACATTGCTTATTTAGTTTTCACTATTTGATGACACTTAAGCCAGAGTCGATATGCACTGTTGGCTCCCAACATGAAAGCATGAGAAAATTACTCCAAAATGTTGATTGTTTGTTGTTTAACACCGCACTCAGCAATATTCCAGCTATATGACGGTGGTCTGTAAATAATCGAGTATGGACCAGACAATTCAATGATTGACATCATAAACATTTATCCACGTAGTTGGGATACGATGACATGCATCAACCAATTTAAAGAGTCTGACCACCCTATCCAGTTAGTCGTCGTCCGGATTTTCACTGGGCTTCAACAAGTTGAGGTGATCGTGACCAATATTGACATACCCCACCAGCTCCACAAACCCAGTTCTGATAGTCACGTGATTCCAGCCAATACACAGAAGTAGGAAGTTATTCCAGGAGCGATTAAGTCGGATTAGAGTTGAACTTCGTAAGGCAGAAAAACCAAGTTACTCAGGTAATACCGGGTAAGTAATTACGGTTTCAGTGAAACGCATATGTACCAGCGATCATAATACTCAGCTGATCCTGTCACAGCTAAGGGACACAACTCTTCAGTTAATTCAAGTCCACACGGCCACCAGTTCCCCGAAATTTATAAGGAAACAGTAATTGAGAGTCAAGGTGCTGCAACATTAGCATCAAAACTGAATGGACAACATAGGCCTGCATAGTCCTGTGTACGGTTACTGTGCCAAATAGGGAACAAACACATATTACCAGCTGACCATCAGATACAAAAACATTTTTTTAAAAACATACAACATATTTTGTTTAGCCATGTTAACTTGACTTACTGTTTCAAAGACAGCATATTTTTCTCCTATGTTCATGCCAGGCACAACCCCTGCCCCGCCCACTAGTCCGGAGGCGATGCTGCCCAAGATGTTGCCGTACAAGTTGGGCATGACGAGGACATCGAACTGCTGCGGCCGAGACACCATCTAGTGGGCAGGGAGCAACACACATTAACTACTGGCAATCAGAAGGATACAAAATCATGTTAATGTGAAACATATATTTCTTTAAGCATGTTAAGATTTTGGTTTGGTTTGGTTTGTTTGTTCAACACCGCAACCAGCAATATTCCAGCTATATGACGGCGGTCTGTAAATAATCGAGTCTGGACCAGACAATCCAGTGATTGACATCATGAGCATCGATCTACACAATTGGGATCGATGACATGCATCAAACCAAGTCAGCGAGCCTGACCACCCGATCCCGTTAGTTGCCTTTTACGACAAGCATAGTTGCTTTTTACGGCAAGCATGGGTTGCTGACTACCTATTCTACCCCGGATCTTCACGGGGAATTTCTTTAAGATGCAGTATCACATTCAAATATAATTTCAGTGACAAACATTCAAGACTCCCTCCCTAAAATTCAAGGCCAATCAAATTTTAAAAATCAGTACACCTTCCACCATTTGCCTGTGGTACACTCTGGGCCCTTTTCTTCTTGAAGTTTGTTACAGATGCAGGCTTACAGGGTTCTAAAGGGGGTAGCCTAGATTAACATTTAGTCTATGAAATCTTATATTACACAATATCCTTCTTGACTCTAAAAATAAAAAAATAATTTTCCCGATGCTGATGTGGAATAGAGCTAGCTAGAGCTGGCTAGACTTGCTTTTGTATACGTTTCTAGATTGTGTTCTTTTTCATAAAATAAATAAATTCCACAGTCATGGTGCAGGACTGGTGGCAGCCAATTACTGGAAGGAAGCTAACTATGGACACTGGCTATTAATAGATAGTATACAAATAGCTTTCTCCATAGGTTTAAAAGATTTTAAAAGCATATAGACTCTATTTATTTCTGAGAACTTTACATTAGAAAATGAGAAAATACAAGGAGTTCACAAGGCCCATTATCTATTTTAAAGGCCTATTAAACATCTCAATTCAATGGCTTTTTTCAACATGCCTCAAACTGCAAGGCCACGTAAGACCATGTGAACAATGAGTGTTTCTGCAATGCATTTTGTATGAGGAGACCTATCACTTCACAGCCGAAATATTCAGGTTTACGTGTTTGTTGTTTTAGGGAGGGAGAACAAAAATATTGTTTGAGAGTGAAATAATTCTGATATATATAGTATGATAAAGAACAAGAACACTGATATACATAACAAAACCAAAAGTTTCTCTTGAGGAATTTAAGAATGTAGGAATAAATAATATCAGGATATAAGTCTCATCTGCAAAACATTTATTCAATCAATGAATTTGTCATATGCAACTGAAAAATATCTCATTGTGTTAGATACAGCTATTTGATCAAAACTGTCCAAACATTTTATACAGTATACATACATTGATACAACTGAAATTAATTTCTAAACCTATAACCCATATATCATTAAAAATATTTTGATAATACATATTGTTTTCAATAAGTGTTCCCTTATCTTGCTAGTTACCTGCATGCTTGCGTTGTCAATAATCATGTCACCAAACTCAATATCAGGATACGACTTGGCCACATTACGGCAGCACTCGAGAAATAAGCCATCACCCAGCTTCCTGAAATATGAAAATGTTTTTGTCAATCACTGATGCACCACAGGAAACATCAGACATACAAGCAAATCCATGACACGATCGTCTTCACAGAATGATAAATCCTTTTTTGTGTTGACCTTTCAGATGACTGTCAAAAATTGTTTGCCAAAATCCTAATTTAAAATCTCAGGAAACATGTTAAGAGGGTCAAAAGTTTAAAAGTCTGCAGCTTAATATATCAAGAGCACAGCTAATCTCTAACTCTGCAGAGAGTGAACCTTTCTGTCAATCCAAGAGGTATGTTAAGTAAAGGTTTGATTCTAAATATCTATCAATATTATTCTTTTTTACAATACTATGCTAGTTGTAAATCCCTGTGAATATTGTGCCTGGAGTTTGTGTTTACGACTCACATGATGTTGGCCTTGTGGATCGCTGTGACCTTCCTGCGGCCATGTTTGACGGCAAAGTCGAAGGCATACTTGGCTATACGGCTGGATTTCTCCTCTGTGATGATCTTCAGACTTTCCACCACACCAGGTACGTTCTGACAAAGAAGCCCTTCAGTCATTCTCATGTTTCTACACATGGTTTACAATCTGTATACTTTTGAATGAAGGAAAAGGGATCAAATCTAGTTTTTGTGATTTATACTGGAGTCTGAGATAGCACTAAACCAACAGTCTCCCCAACAGTCCCAGTATCAACATAAGGACTCATGACAAACATCTTATCACAGTGAGCTATTTCTACTCCTGGATATCATTAATGTGAGGGATGGTGCCACACAGGGACTTGGGTTGGAATAGGTCTCTAGACCTTCTTGCCTGTGCGCCGCCATTTGTTTGACGCAAATGCACGTGATATGAGAGGTGGAATCTGATTGGTCAGTAGGAGAGACATAAAAGGTACATAACTTGTAATAGCCACTGCAGGAGCTACGATCAAGCCCAGAAATTCCAACCTAGTTCGGCAAGGGTGGAAACTGGACTTCTACAGTCTGGTAACTCCCTTGCCTCATCACCTAAGATGCTGCATCACCAACATGCTACATTCATAGCCGGATGTAGGATGTGTCTACAAGCACTTATTTCACCTTATATTAAAATACTAGCTTCTGATTGGTTAAGGAGAGGGCAATTATTTTCCATGTAGCCAGCGCATGTAACCCTTTGAGAAATCAATCAAAACACAAGAGTTACTTGCATATCTCAAACAAGTATCGTTGAGTTGAAATTAACCGATGTTTCTGCTAAAGCATTGGGTAAAGGGAAGTAACTCTGTTCGTTTGTGTCGTCTGTTACAAATTTTGCTAACTCAGTCAAACTGCGGGCATATATTCTGGACCTGTATGAATGAATGTCGGTAAGATAAATTCATTGTCATCCAATCTGGAGGCGTATATGGTGTAATGTACCCTGTGTGGGAGCCTGACAGCTCAGGGTACATAGGCTCACACACAGGGTACATCGGCTCACACACAGGGTACATCGGCTCACACACAGGCTACATCACACCATATACGCCTCGAGATCAGATGACAACTTATAATGTACTGGGTAGCAGATGACGCCTGACAGCAAGCAGACTGACCTCATGCTCGAGTGAGGTATACTCCCCCTCTGTGTTTTCTCGGATGAGGATGATGTCGAGGTTGTCATGACGAGAGGAGAAGCCAGGGATGCTCTTACACCAGACAATGCTGGCAAACAGGTTCAGCTTGGTTCTACAACAGGTGGTGGTGCAGTGAAGATTGATTTTAAACCAGCAAACACCAAAATGGGCATCACATATTATACCTATCTCATGTTTATTTCATGTGGTGGTGGAAAGAAGATTGATTTTAAACCAGCAAACACCAAAATGGGCATCACATATTATACCCATCTCATGTTACTGTCAATAGATTTTCTTTCAGTGTTAGAAATAGGCACTAGTCCCCTAGTCCTTGCAAAACTGCCCAATAGTTAAGGTATCATAAGGAAAAGTAGAAATTTTCCATTGTTAAGGGTTTTGCTATATGTTATCATTATAAGAACTAGTGGACTAAAAATGTCAGTTTCTACCGCTGTGTTGTGTAACGCAACCGTCAGCAATATTCCAGCTATACCACAGTGACCTGTAAATAATCAAATCTGGCATAGGAAAACCTGTGGTTGATGACAGGTTAAATTTCCATGCAGTGAATATTGTGAAAAAATAAAATACTTGAACAAAGGCAAATATTCTGATAAAGACATCTAAAAATGTAGGTTTAATACACAAAACATACTTACTATTGGAGCTTATACAATACTAACCTTAGAGCAACATTCATTGAAGAAAATGTTGGATCATCAAATTTTGTCTCAATATTGCCTGAAAACATGAAAAAAATGAAACATTATGTAATGTAATGTAATACATTTTGAATAATATCACATATATCATGAGACATCAAGAACCAAGTCCAACTTTTAATTAGCTTCTAAGGATTCAAACAGCTATACAATTACCTAATTACATAATTACTATATGTCATACTGAATTACGTATACCTTTAATGGCCACCCCATTTCTCTGTACTGATAGTAGGGCCCCCTGCATGTGTTCCAACTCAGTGGTAGTAGCATTGATCTCCACAATCTCAAAGTCTATGGGGGCACCTGCATATCTGTAAGTAGATAGTGCATCATCATCATCATCATCCTCATCATCATCATCATCAATGTATTCATCATCATCATCATCAACATCATCATCATCTTCATGATGTCATCATCATCATCATCATCATCCTCATCATGTCCGTATTACGTCTGGTGTAACACATTGACTAAAGTGATTAGGACTACTTGTGGCTACAGAACAACTGTTAAACAAGAATCAACCTCAGTATTGTGGACCCAATCTTCCTGAGGCAAGAGAGTTAACCGACTACAGAATTCCCTTGCAGAACTAGGTCGGAGTTATGGAGTAATATTTTGGCTGGACTAACGAGTTCAATCAAAATCGCGTAACAAAATCGTCATCCGGTTCATAAAGTGCCGTGAAGATTTCGATCAACTGCAAGAGTTGCAAGGCATGTGTACCGCCAACTCGGCGTCAACAGATATTTTCCAAATCTTTTCACGTTTTTAATCAAGGTAATTACAGGACATTTTGCACTTGGCGAAGTAAGAACCGTGTTATTATTTGGATTATTATATTTGTTATAATATGGATTTTGATTATCAATAAGATCGTCTTGACTGGGTACCACATTGAAGCAAATGCAAGTCATATGAAAGGTCGAATCTGATTGGTCAATAGCAGGGACAAAACTCGTAATAACCACCAGTGGCGCTTTGACCGAGCCCAGAAATTCCAGCCTAGTTCCGCAAGGATGGAAACTGGACTTTTATAGACAGTTAACTCTGTTGCCTGGGGAAGATGCATGGACCCCAAGTTATGTAAGATAAGGTAAAACCCTGCCTGTCAGTATACACATTACATGAACAACACATTTTCTCTTTGCAACACTATTTGATATCATTCAAGTGACAAAATAACAAAATAACCATCTACAATTTGCCTGAAAGTGGCACCCGTGGTTGATGTGGACGCTGACTGCTCACCTGAAGACATCCCTCACATGGCCCAGTAGCTCCGGCCCACACCCATCCCCAGTCAGCAGCGTCACAGTATGGCGCCCACCATATCGAGCTAGAGACTCAAACTGAAATAACACCACACATCACTTCACCTCTTCTCTCATCTGTAGAAAAATTACCAAAACAATACCATTTCCAATACTTTTCATGGCTTGTATAGGTTAGTTATTGAACGCCACTATGACTGAAATATGCTTTTATGACATAAAATCAAACGTCTGCAACTTTAGCCACTGTCTGAAGCCTGTGTCGTGTAAACTTAGTTTACAATAGTCCGCATAATAAAGACCAATATTAACTGAAAATTATGGTGAGAGCAAGTAGACTCAAAACTTTCAACAATTACTGCCAAGACCAAGTGTTTCTGATTGGTCTTTATTCTAGGAGACTCACTTCTATCTAAAATGTCCAATAGAGTATTGTCAAAACTAGTAAAAATATTAAAGAATGTCTTTGATCACATTCAAAAATAAATAAAGTTATGAAAATGTTCTAGAATTTCTTAAATCCAATTGTCTCCAGCAAAAGCTTTGCAAGACCAGTCAAGTGTATAAATACCATTATAACTGATTAACACTGCTCCACTCATGCATTGCAACTTAGTGTGCAATCCTGGAAAACGGAACTCCCATAATGTGTAATTACTTCAGCCAAGAAGCCTAGCTCTAGTTAAGATCCCATAGGACTATAGGTAATAATATACCAGTAGTACCGTATCTTCTTGTGTATAGAATGTCCTGAAAATTGGCACTATTATAACATGGAATTACTTCAGCCAAGGAATCTAGCTCTAGTTAAAGATCCCATTGGACTATAGGTAATAATATACCAGTAGTACCGTATCTTATTGTGTATAGAATGTCCTGAAAAATGGCACTAATATAACATGGAATTACTTCAGCCAAGGAACCTAGCTCTAGTTAAAGATCCCATGGGACTATAGGTAATAATATACCACTAGTACCGTATCTTCTTGTGTATATAATGTCCTGAAAAATGGCACTAATATAACGTGGAATTACTTCAGCCAAGAAGCCTAGCTGAAGTTAAAAAATACCATAGAACTATAGGTAGTAATAATTTAGTATGGGTACCAGTGTGTGCACACTATGAATTTTTATTATTTTTCAACACAAAGACATTTCCATGATTACTTTGGCCTGATAAGACCTGAAATAGCATGTTAATAGATAAACAAAGATGTACTTAAGTTAGTCCTGTTATTACACTATCTGGTTACAATAAGTGAACATTGTCCATCTGGATTTACGTTTAATTTGTAGTTTGTAATATTAATTACATGGTCTGCATAACCCCCTTTATTTCTAATCCTGGATAATTACAACTTGCCCACTCCCTAATTTGTTCAGCCCCAGATGTAAACAGCAGTTTAGGGTTCTACCTGTGTACTAGTGGCAGTTGTCACATAATTCCTGTCTGTGTTTCCATAGTGTGCACTTGCAACCTTTCCAACTGAGACCTGAAAAAGAAATATTCACTTAAATACAACTAACCATATTAAGTTCATATTAGTTTAAGGATGTCTACAGTATGTGTACTGTTTGCAGGTATTTATGATAGATGATATAATTAAACTTTACAATCTTAAAAAGGAGTGAGTGAGTGAGTTGGATTTAACACTGCTTTGAACAGTATTCCAGTTATGTCATGGCGTGTCAGCATGATGCTGGAGGAAAGCCCGAAGTGATGCAGGTCTCAAATGAAAAACAGACAAAACCCAAGAAACATAGAAACATACTCAGAGCGAACTGGGATTCGAACCCACAATTGTAAGTTTCTGTGCAACAGCGAATTGTGGCACCTAAGATGACTGGGCCACCAGTGCACTCTTTAAAAATGAGGATAGTCCACATTCTATTGAGTTACCCCCATTACTAAACTGCGATACTAATTTTAAACTGTTGCTGTAGAGGCCTATAGGGAAATTACACACAGTTTTGCATAGCAATTAAAAATTATTATTATCATTTTTTCTTTGTTTTCACCAAGTATGGATTAAATGTTCATCTAGAAGAAAACATCAATATTTATACAAGATAGTGTGCTGTAGGAAATGGATAAACAAAATACACATTTACGTATTTCCTCCAATTTCTAACAGGCAGCAACATTTGATTGATGACATCATAATGGGCTTAGATGTCACGAAACAAAGGTTATAAAGTGTTATACAGTGACATCATTATTTAATGTACTTTTGCTGTAAGCAATAAGTGACCTGTTTTGTTTGACATATACGTGTTTGATCTTGCCTGCATCACTATTTCATTTTTCACGTAATTCAATTGGCTAAAATGGTTATAAATTGGAACTAATATACATATATTATTTTTTCGGTTCATTAATTTTCATTATTACACACAAGAATGCAGTTTATTAGGGATATTATATTGGCGCTGAACACATCCAAATATAGCTAGTATTAGGGTAGGTTACCCCGAACTCTATCCTTAGCCCTTTTATCCCCTTTTGTGTCGAATACTTTGGCTACTGGAAACTGTCCTGGAACATTTCACCGGCTACATTTTTTCAGTACTGATTCAAAAGCGAACTCACTGTTGTGTCGTCACTCATGCACATGCCTCCCTCGTTCCTTACTATTATCCACATCATCCTAACAGTGTTCCCCACCACACTTTTCTGTCACAAAATCCACCCGACGAATTATTAAATACCATATCATTCATGCGTACTCGCGAATTCGCCTGGAGCCTGGAGCCGTTTTCAGTTCGCACCATATCCGATCATTCCTCGCCACTCGGTATCTTGTAGATTACGGAATGGGATGAGTGTGCTAAAGGGCATCGGGATCATTCGTAAGTGTCCGTAGACTAAAGTCACAAGACACCATGCCTACCCGTAACCTTCGCAAGTGCCTGTCACCTATTCGACCCTTTTCGTTCAGTTCCATAATGTCGTAGGCATGACTAGGTAAATTTGCACTTTGTTTTACAGTGTGGACGTAGCTCAGTCGGTTAGCTGTCGGGCTAACAATCCGAAGGTCACGAGTTCGCGTCCGACGGATTCTCACAAAAACTGGTTGCTTGCCTTTGAGACATGTGACCTACGTAGAGACCGTCCTCACGAGAAGTTGTGGTACTGTATTCTAAAGGTGCACAGTAAAGACAAACTCAAACCAGCATCCTAACAATAAACAAACAGACTCAAGAGAGGGGACGGCATTATTAATTTGCAGAGAAAGAAACTTGCACTAGCCTGGGCCAGTTTGTTAAAGGCATCATCAGGGCAAGTAGAATTTAAACACTTTGGGGGTTATTGCTATGCCTATATGTTATCACTATTTGGACTACTAGAGCTTCTTGGTTATATTCTACGCCGAGTTTTTCTGTCAGAGTCCACATAATTTGTAAGCCATCAATTCACAATTCAGTTGTCTATTGAGAGCACTGGATAGAAACATAATTTATGCACCACCCCACTCACCCTTCACCCTCCCCCCTCCACACACACACACACACACACACACACACTCACACACACTCACTCACAAACACACAGAAGTCTGTTGAAGTGAAGATTGAAAAATATCAAATCTGATAGTCCCTTCAAAACCTGGTAATCTCATTGGTTTACACGATAGCCTTCACTAAAGAGCTTCGGAATCCTATTCGAATGCTATCTCACCTGAGACAGACGTGAAAAAGCATTGTTTTGTTTCAACAGAGCAGAAAGCAGACGCTTCGTGGGGGCCGCCATTGTAGTGACCTTGACCAACAAGGTTGCGTTTTGTAAATTAAGGAACGGGATTTCTTCTGAATTTGGAATTATTCATCGATATTCTTTTACTGTTAACATCGACGCAGGCTTGGAACGATTGATAACTTACAAGTGTAATAAAATATATTTTAGAAACAGGAATGCATCGATTTGTAAATAAGTTCTCAATGTATATTTCGAGTGCGTTTGAGAAGAAAATACATATAGCATCAAAGGCAACGTGCACTATGAATAATATTTTAAAATTATATTCGGATAATTTTTTTCATGCAATAGGAACTCTATATCCGAATCCACTCGGAAACTTCGGAGCAAGTTTGATTTAACTTGTTAGTCATTCACGCCTCACTGTGGCGTCACGTACAGTGTTGCACGTTCACATTTGACACTAATTAGTCTCGGTCGTAACTGGAATTGGACGTCGGGACGCATTAGGTATATATTGAAAGTGTTGAATGTCTTGTGCTCGTCTCCCCAGTTTTGTGAGTAGGTCCTGTGTATTAGCCCCAAAGCCTTGTGGGCCTTTAATTGCCTGATTGCGACGAATTAACAAGTAAATTAACAAACCGACGAGTAACGTGTTGTGGCGATGGCCAGACAGTCACCTTAATTGTAACATCTCACTGTGCGCGAAATACGCATATGTCGGAAAGCTGGCACGTTAAATTCCCAATTTAAGTAAGTAAGTAAGTAACATTTATAAATTAACCAGCTCTAGATAAAGCATGCTTAATGGTGACAACCAATGCACAGTCTACGTTTTGTATACGACCATACGTACGAATGCATGTGTTTGTATTGCCACTGGTGTGTGTATACATGATTGTGTTGCAGAGTGACCTAACAGCGATCGGTTTATTTAAGGTATGTATATTTTATTAATTACATTTTCCGGACACTTTACGAATGTACTTTGTTGAGTGACACATCATTAAGGAAATCTAGATTATTTCACTTGTAAAGTTTGATCGCTGGATTTTACTTGTAGTAGACTAGACTCCTTTTTGATTAATTAATTTGTTTATTTAATTTATAACCGATTGAAGACGTTTTGTCTCATGCTATTCTTCGTCTTGAATCTGAGCTAAATTCCCCGTCGACATACATGCTGACGTGTATTTCACTTACATGATCCATGATTCAGAATTTAATTAAAAATTAGATTTTACTTTTGAAGTGATTAGCTCGAAACGGTCATATCGTTTCAGACATACAGATGCTCATGTCTCAAATTATGCAGACAAGTCCAATTTTCTCACTCAATAAAACTATACGTTAGATTATGTATGTGCTCATTTCTTGCATAAATAAATCTGTGTAAGTAATGTTACGATGAAATGGGAGTCTGTTACGTATCGAGAGCATTACTGTATATAGATTGGTGACGCAACGCCCATTGAGGGATACTCACCTGGAGCGTTCAATAGCGGTGATTAGTTCCCCTAACGGCAACTTGGGGCCAGCAGGTTTTAAGCCCATTTTATCCAGCATAATGGATCGTTAACCAGCTGTTAACCACATGTGGTTGATAACATTATAACGGGAAATATGCATAGTGCATAATCCATATAGTGGATTGTTGTGTTGCATGTATTTCTGTTGTCAAGTGGAGTAATGTAAATTTAAGTTTTCAAGTCCGCATCCGTTTCCTCTCCGAGCACAGTTTTACAGAAAACCGGTAACTTGAGGGGTTGGGCACCGGGAGTCATGCATGAGAAGGACGATAATATTATGTCGGGTTGAAATCAACAATATGTCAACACGATGTGAGTCTCGCTGCATCCCTATATTCTCACTGCATAATTGTTAACAATGCTTATGTTTTGTTATATTCCTCCGAGTTGTAATTGAATTAGTCTAGAGGAGGAAATCCGTCACTGGAGCGTCTGTTGATTTGTGTACAGTGGGTGGGTGAGTCATGCTCTCTCGCGTGGTGTGGATTTTAATGTAGCATGTGATTTTGATGTTGTCTGTGGTGAATTTACTAACTTATACCTTGCATTATCAGCCTTGATGGAATGAACACTATTTAGTGACAATATTCTGAAATCGTGTAGAGTATACAGTGATTGTGAAATCCAGTTATCAACTGTTGATACAGATGTATAAAAATATCAAGGTCCTGTCTCCTGTTTCTGAAGGTAATTGTGTTTACATGAATAATCAATTAAATCAGTTAAATAGCAACAACTCACACACACTTATCTAATATTGATCTAATATTAATAATAAATTCAAAGTCAGTGCTCGTACAAAATTTATTGGGGATGTATTAAGAAAACGTACACATGGTATTGCTTTGGCGATTAGGGCTAGGACAAGTCCAAATTTAATACTCAGGTACCCAACCCCCTATTATCTGACCCGACCTGCATACCTGCTGTAGGTCTCAAAGAGTTGGGTACAAAATGTCTGATTGGGAATTGTTTTACCGGACCCCTTGCAAAAAGTATTCAGATATACATATGAAACAATCTGGGCCCACTTGCACAAAACGATCTTAGCGCTAAGACTATTGTAAGCCTATGTTAATGTATGGGAGTTAAGATCATCTTAGCGCTAAGATTGCTTTGTGCAAGTGTGCCCAGGTCAGGCATACTCAGAAATTGACTGAAACTTTATCTTTACACAAAGATATAAAAGTCAGAAAGATATGCAAACTTGTAGGTAACCATGGAGTTATAGTTGTGTACTTTTCTCACTACACAACATATCACAAGAGTAACAACAGGTCCGGGTAGTCCTGTGGGTACCGGGTCCTACTCTGTACCCACCCAACCAGAGTTCCCGAGCGAGTTATCCGTCCCAGCCCTGTTGGTAATGTTTCGATGTTGATTCTTACACCATTCTGAAGATGGGATGAGTATGACCATTATCCATATCCTTACTGTACATCTGGCTTCATCCAGCTATCTATGTGCTATTTGTTATCAATAACCTGTTGTTACTGTTATCTGCCATCACAACTTATCCTGTATATAAACCTCTCCTCACTTTCTTGTACTCATCCAATCTCAAGAACAGTGTAGAATCTACTTAGAATCATCTCCAATGCAATAAACCAGAAGTTAAATTGTTATCCATAAAATTGTTCTTTCTCTTATTTACACACCAACTAGAAGGGGCGGTGGGGTAGTCTAGTGGTTAAAGCGCTCCCTCGTCACGCTGAAGACATGAGTTCATGAGTACAATGAGTGAAGCCCATTTCTGGTGTCCCCCACCGTGGTATTGCTGGAATAGTGCTAAAAGTGGCATAAAACCATACTCACTCACTTACCAACTAGAATGCCAGTCAAACAGTTGATGATGTATAAGACAAGTTATGTTTTCGCACTTCTTGCAGAAACGTAGAAGAATCAGTACCATATCTGCCACATTGTAATGGACCTGGATAACACAAGTATTGCACGATGGAGAACGAAGATGTAGCAACGTGACACAGAAGGACACTATCCAGATCTCTGCATCCCGAGAGCACTATGACACACAAGTATGTATTGGCAGCAATCAAGAAGAAGGATGTGGACAAGTTCTTCCAGCTGATTGATCTCCCGGGCTATGATGTCAACACATCGGCAAAGGGTGACACGCCTCTCATTTTGGCAGCCAAATCAGGTATAGTCTACAGCCAGTATGTCTGTACAGTTTTCTTAAATGTTTGAAAACAGTGTAGTGCTTCAGATTCCATGTGGCTGGTGTCATGGGTAATATGTGTATGCAGTGTTAGACCAAAGGGGGTATTTGAGGTTTGTCGCTATAGTATTTTAATTTGGGGATCCCCTAATGTTTTAATTCTAGCTTAGAGTGATGACAAGTACACCTAGGCTTATGCCAAATACATGCTTAATTTATAACACTACTTAGCACCACTAGTGATATGATGAAGCTGGAACTGTTGTTCATGAATCTCTCCCCATCTTGTAATGAATCTCTCCCCATCTTGTAGGACTGTGTCACTGTCTCTCTCCCCATGTTGTTTGACTGTGTGACTCACTCTCTCCCCATGTTGTAGGACTGTGTGACTCACTCTCTCCCAATGTTGTAGGACTGTGTGACTCACTCTCTCCCCATGTTGTAGGACTGTGTGACTCACTCTCTTCCCATGTTGTAGGACTGTGTGACTCACTCTCTCCCCATGTTGTAGGACTGTGTGACTCACTCTCTCCCCATGTTGTAGGACTGTGTGACTCACTCTCTCCCCATGTTGTAGGACTGTGTGACTCACTCTCTCCCCATGTTGCAGGACTGTGTGACTCACTCTCTCCCCATGTTGTAGGACTGTGTGACTCACTCTCTCCTCATGTTGTAGGACTGTGTGACTCACTCTCTCCCCATGTTGTAGGACTGTGTGACTCACTCTCTCCCCATGTTGTAGGACTGTGTGACTCACTCTCTCCCCATGTTGTAGGACTGTGTCAGTATCTCTCTCCCCATGTTGTAGGACTGTGTGACTCACTCTCTCCCCATGTTGTAGGACTGTGTGACTCACTCTCTCCCTATGTTGTAGGACTGTGTGACTCACTCTCTCCCCATGTTGTAGGACTGTGTGACTCACTCTCTCCCCATGTTGTAGGACTGTGTGACTCACTCTCTCCCCATGTTGTAGGACTGTGTGACTCACTCTCTCCCCATGTTGTAGGACTGTGTGACTCACTCTCTCCCCATGTTGTAGGACTGTGTCACTCACTCTCTCCCCATGTTGTAGGACTGTGTGACTCACTCTCTCCCCATGTTGTAGGACTGTGTGACTCACTCTCTCCCCATGTTGTAGGACTGTGTGACTCACTCTCTCCCCATGTTGTAGGACTGTGTGACTCACTCTCTCCCCATGTTGTAGGACTGTGTCAGTATCTCTCTCCCCATGTTGTAGGACTGTGTGACTCACTCTCTCCCCATGTTGTAGGACTGTGTGACTCACTCTCTCCCCATGTTGTAGGACTGTGTCAGTATCTCTCTCCCCATGTTGTAGGACTGTGTCAGTATCTCTCTCCCCATGTTGTAGGACTGTGTCACTCACTCTCTCCCCATGTTGTAGGACTGTGTCACTCACTCTCTCCCAATGTTGTAGGACTGTGTCACTCACTCTCTCCCCATGTTGTAGGACTGTGTGACTCACTCTCTCCCCATGTTGTAGGACTGTGTGTGGTGACGGAGAAACTGATCAGCAAGGGTGCGGACCTGAACATGAGAGACGGCGATGGGAGGACTGCCCTGCTTCATGGCTGTCTGAGTGGCAACAGTGAGGTCGTCAGGCAGCTGCTCTATGCAGGCAGTGACACCAACAATGTGAGTACAAGATGATCATTGCCGTAGTCATGCAACAGTCATTACTGCCGCCTGCTGAGATGCATGGATAGAACTTTGGAACTACCCCACTGGCCCCAGTCAGCTGTCTGGTGTTAGGGGTACCCCAAGAGCTTGTAGTAGTATAATATTCCAGCAATATCACAGTGGGGGACACCGGAAATTGGCTTCACACATTGTACCCATGCAGGGAACACTGTGACCACTAGACCATCCCCCCACCCCTTTCAGGCTTTTAAGGGGCAGCCTGATATATGTTATCGCCATTGAGGGAAGCAGACATTTCAGATTAAATTCCTCTGCTGCTATGAATAAGATGTGAGTTAATAAGTTTGTTTTGGTAATGTGTCAAACAGGCAAATATGAAATAGCCACAACAAAACTCAATTGGCAAGTTCAATTGCAGGGGATTGGATGGAAATTAAGAGGATTTTTTGTGTGAATTAACATGATTAAAGGCCGTAATAATTGCAAGCTGGGGTATATTCCTGCTGTACTGCTTGTTGATGGTCATCTGAAGCTAAACTCAAGTGGTGTGGATTGAGTTGCCTGGCCTTCAGTTGATTAGTTACTGTCAATTTACATACTCACTCACTCACTCACTCACTCACTCACTCACTCACTCACTCACTCACTCACTCACTCACTCACTCACTCACTCAACCACTCACTCACTCAACCACTCACTCACTCAACCACTCACTCAACCACTCACTCACTCACTCACTCACTCACTCACTCACTCACTCACTCAACCACTCACTCAACCACTCACTCAACCACTCACTCAACCACTCACTCACTCACTCTATATCCCCCTGGTTTCAGTACACAGTGAATGGTGACTTCGCCCTCCATGAATCCATCACCAGCGGGGACATGGACACAGTCCAGACGCTGTTAGAATTGGGCACAGACGTCAACAAGTCCAACTGCATCTCCGGCTACACACCGCTCATGTTGGCGTTGCTCAATGGGTTCGGGGACATTGTCAGGCTGCTGCTCCGATACGAGGCCAACCTCAACCAGTGAGTATACACACGCACAGCCATCTGGTTTCTGAATCATATTGTTCAGCAATGCAACCAGATTCAGCACCTTGAATTCATCATGAAGTCACCTCATCTCAAAACCTCTAAATCATGTGGATGACCAGAGTCAAATACTAAACCCAACACAGAAAAACAAAGAAAAACGCCATGGCTAAACGATCACATTAAAAGTGAGCGAGATATGGTAATTTATATGAGGGGATAAGGTACATATAATTGTGGTGAAAGTTGTTAGAATATCGCTGAAATGTCAAACTTAACCCCCCTGTTTAAAAAACAGGACTTGTCCAACATTGCTGAGGTCAGATTGTATTCAGGGAGTCATCATTATTAAAAGACAGGTAAATATTTTTAAGGCATGTACTTTTTACTAAAATCCTTAAAGAAGCTGTACATGATGTTCATGTTCATCATAATCATTTTGTCACCCTGATGGAAGTAAAGAATTATCTCCCTTAGAATGCGTGGAATGTTATGTACATTAAGTCTTTTTGACGGCTCACAGTTGTACCATGACTAGTGCTAGCTTTCAATATAGATGTTAGTGATCGATAATCGTTAACTAAATATTGACAATTGTTGATAATTATCCGAGGAGTAACTTTCAGCAAATATACAAAAAGCTCAGAGACAAAACATCATATTACACATCACTGGTGAGTGGTGACACATTTATACATGGATTACTTTGTGGACATTTAAGGTATAACAAAATCAGTTGCTTTTGTCTTGAGCAGTCGACAAAAACAAGTTGCTTTGGTAACATTAAACTTTATTTCATCACAATAGTGGATGTGAGATATTATCGATGCCACAACTTTCATATTTGATATAGTTAATTAGGAAATAAACATACTGTGTTGTCAATGTAGAGCTAGGTTACCTGTAGATTTAACCGCACTAAATTGAATTTGGAACCAAAAGCGCAGCGTGAGGTTTCAAATGTTAAATTTAGCGCAGTTAAATAGTTAAATAGTGATATTGGGACAAATGATCATCTGAAGTTTCCTTTTTTAGCATTACTCCAATTGAAATGTACCTAGAGTAACCTCCCTTCCACCAAACTCTGCTTCCAAAATATAGGAAATTGGTTTGAATGTTTTTTTAGGCAAATCAATTCTTAGGATTAACATTATTATCCTACTTGCAATTATGTATTAGAGAAGTTTAAGATAGTTGAACAATTATTTCTTTATTGTGAAAATGCCAATTGTCAGTATGAACCAGGGAATTGTAAATTGAACACAGGTCTAGTTATGGCACCTACAGGTTACTGCTGGCTGTAAGAAACATCCATTGCCTTTAGGCAGATTATTACTGTAAATCTTGATATTAACTCGAGCGTGAATTAAATGCGAAAAATGCAAGTGGTCATCGCATTTATACCAACAATAAGACATTTTGGATAGCAGAAATTCCAACTTAGACATACGCTGAAAACAAACAACTATGTATTCCACATAACTGTTTATTGAGCAGCACTTGTTACAAGTATATAAACAATGTCATTCAAACACTAATTACATCCTGTGAATTGTCACTGCTGGGGTCAAGACAAGCGTTCTACTCACTCATGTCATCACTGATCACACCTGCAAGTCCAGACAGACACCACCCAACACAGTGTCTTTGCTCTTTGCGACTGCATCAAAGGCCGACACGAGCCAGCGCGCACGTATTGTTTTAGCTGAAATACTCTACTCAGCGCTTATAAGCCGTGTTATTTGGTGTGTGATTGGATTAATGTAAGGTTGGATTAATGTGAGGATTCTCCTGTAAACCTGACAGAGGACATTTTGTTTAGATATAAATCCACTGATGCTTGAGAGGAGGGGGTGTCGCATTCATATTGAGTCACATTTTTGGCTAGGGGCCAGTGGTCGCATTCTTTTGGAGACACATTAATTTCACGTTTTACAGTATTCATACATCAAATACTTGTTTGCTTGTCCTGGTTACTGAAGCCTGATTACTGTGAAATAGCTGTAAAATGACAGACAGTTGGAACTCACATTCACTCACTCACAGACTACACTGAGTAACTGACTAGAAGCATCATGGAGCCTCACTTCATTAGGTTTTTGGGCGGTCGGGTAGCCTAGTGGTGAAAGCGTTCGCTCGTCATGCCGTAGACGCGGGTTTGATTCCCGACATGGGTACAATGTGTGAAGCCCATTTCTGGTGTTCCCTGCCATGATGTTGCTGGAATATTGCTAAAAGCGGCGCAAAACCATACTCACTCACTCATTAGGTTTGTTGTAAGGATACATTTCATGAACTGTTTCCTCTGTTCAGGGCCATCATGGAAGGTGACACAGCTCTTCATCTGGCTGTTCAGGTTGCTCCTCCGGATGTGATTGCCGACCTTATCCATGCTGGTTGTAACATGGACATCCTGAACAACATGGGGGAGACTCCCCTCATCGTGTCGGTGTACGAGGGACGCATTGATGCTGCACGCTTGTTGATCCTCTCAGGATGCAGCATTGACAGGTACGACTACTTCTCCCCCCTCTGTGTCGCGTGTGTGCAGAACAGCGCCATCATGGTGCGATATCTCCTCTCCGAGGGATACAACGTCAGCAAAGATAATTCAGTGAAACAGAACCTTTTTTTCAAATTTGAGGACAACTACCCTGAACTTTTCTCCTACATATTTGAGGACAGATGTGTGAAGCCCATGAGTCTACGCGAGATCTCCCGAGTTCGTGTCCGTCAATTACTAGGTCCTGACGTGTCTGGTCGTATTTCACAACTCTCACTTCCAGGGATACTGAAGGACTGGGTCGTACAAGATGTGATATACTGAACGCAGGAGCATGATCTGCTTATTTATGGTCTGCCATAGATTCTGTCTACATCCAGTTCATCATGCTGAGTGCAGGCTGTGGTCTGGGCTGCTGTCTGTCAACTGCAGGTTTGCCCTTTCTTTGCTGGAAAACATACAACTTGGACATACAACTCTCTGTTACAGCAATATATATCAACAAGTAATATGTTTCCAAATATGATCACAATGATGATTTAGAAGCACCCTACAAAAACACTTACTGAGACAGTCCTGTGTCACAGGCCGACAGAGTTGTATGTAAAGACACTTATGAAATGTATGTAAAGACACTTACGAAATGTATGTAAAGACACCTACTGAGACAGTCCTGTGTCACAGGCCGACAGAGTTGTATGTAAAGACACTTACAAAATGTATGTAACGACACCTACTGAGACAGTTCTGTGTCACAGGCTGACAGAATTGTATGTAAAGACACTTATGAAATGTATGTAAAGACACTTACGAAATGTATGTAAAGACACTTACGAAATGTATGTAACGACACCTACTGAGACAGTCCTGTGTCACAGGCCGACAGAGTTGTATGTAAAGACACTTATGAAATGTATGTAAAGACACTTACTGAGACAGTCCTGTGTCACAGGCTGACAGAATTGTATGTAAAGACACTTATGAAATGTATGTAAAGACACTTACTGAGACAGTCCTGTGTCACAGGCCGACAGAATTGTATGTTAAGACACTTATGAAATGTATGTAAAGACACTTACTGAGACAGTCCTGTGTCACAGGCTGACAGAATTGTATGTAAAGACACTTATGAAATGTATGTAACGACACCTACTGAGACAGTCCTGTGTCACAGGCCGACAGAGTTGTATGTAAAGACACTTATGAAATGTATGTAAAGACACTTACTGAGACAGTTCTGTGTCACAGGCCGACAGAATTGTATGTAAAGACACTTATGAAATGTATGTAAAGACACTTACGAAATGTATGTTAAGACACTTACTGAGACAATCCTGTATCACAGGCCGAGAGAGTTGTATGTAAAGACACTTATGAAATGTATGTAAAGACACCTACTGAGACAGTTCTGTGTCACAGGCTGACAGAATTGTATGTAAAGACACTTATGAAATGTATGTAAAGACACTAACAAAATGTATGTAACGACACCTACTGAGACAGTTCTGTGTCACAGGCTGACAGAATTGTATGTAAAGACACTTATGAAATGTATGTAAAGACACTTACGAAATGTATGTAAAGACACTTACGAAATGTATGTAAAGACACTTACAAAATGTATGTAAAGACACCTACTGAGACAGTCCTGTGTCACAGGCCGACAGAGTTGTATGTAAAGACACTTATGAAATGTATGTAAAGACACTTACGAAATGTATGTAAAGACACTTACTGAGACAATCCTGTATCACCGGCCGAGAGAGTTGTATGTAAAGACACTTATGAAATGTATGTAAAGACACCTACTGAGACAGTTCTGTGTCACAGGCTGACAGAATTGTATGTAAAGACACTTATGAAATGTATGTAAAGACACTAACGAAATGTATGTAACGACACCTACTGAGACAGTTCTGTGTCACAGGCTGACAGAATTGTATGTAAAGACACTTATGAAATGTATGTAAAGACACTTACGAAATGTATGTAAAGACACTTACGAAATGTATGTAAAGACACTTACAAAATGTATGTAAAGACACCTACTGAGACAGTCCTGTGTCACAGGCCGACAGAGTTGTATGTAAAGACACTTATGAAATGTATGTAAAGACACTTACTAAATGTATGTAAAGACACTTACAAAATGTATGTAAAGACACCTACTGAGACAGTCCTGTGTCACAGGCTGACAGAATTGTATGTAAAGACACTTACTAAATGTATGTAAAGACACTTACGAAATGTATGTAAAGACACTTACGAATTGTATGTAAAGACACCTACTGAGACAGTCCTGTGTCACAGGCCGACAGAATTGTATGTAAAGATAACTGTGATTCACATTTACACAAACATGTATGTGATATTTTTCTCGGCCATGCAACAACTCTGAGTCTTGCCTTGCCAGGATCCACTTATTGTAGGTCTGAATTCAGAGGGGCGGTCGGGTAGCCTAGTGGTTAAAGCGTTCGCTCGTCACGCCGAAGACCTGGGTTCGATTCCCGACATGGGTACAATGTGTGAAGCCCATTTCTGGTGTCCCCCGCCGTGATATTGCTGGAAGATTGCTAAAAGCGGCGTAAAACCATACTCACTAACTCACTCACTGAATTCAGAATCATCCTGATTAAGATCCTTGGTGTGTCATCACCATAACCATTTGTGTTGGCATCAGTGTTGGGGTAGCTATCAATCCATCTTCCCGAGGCAAGAGCGTCCACTAGCCTTTTAATCAAGTCTTGTTACCACCCTTGCCACATTAAGCCCACTTCCCTGTGCTACATATGATTGGACTATCGCACATATTGATAGTCCAATCAGAAACAATTTCACAAAATCAACATCCATGACTAGTACACCTTCATTTGAAAGTGATTAACCGCTGCCGGTCTTTATTGACACGTCTTTTCCATCTTTTAAACCCCCCAAAGATTGCCTGATTTTGTGTCGGGGATAAAATCGCGAATGTTTTCCTTTTCTGATCGACTAGGTCGTTGCCTATGGTATGCATATAGTGGCCATCTTGGTGAAGATATAGGAGATAAGAACAGCGATCTGATTGGATATCGCGTTTTCATTACAAGGGGCACAACTTGTGATCTACACCAGGTGGCGCAAGGGTCGAGCCAAGAAAAGTTGCCTTGATGTGGCAAGGGTAGAAACTAGACTTTGATATTGGCTAGTGGACATGCCTTGGGAAGATGCCATCAATGCCACTCTGAGCTTTCTTCACACACCATGAGATGCAAACCAGCATGAAACTCTGCTCACTCACACTCACTCATTATTCTTCCAAGTTTCCAGGAAAGCAGTCATGGCCCTGTGTTTGTTGAATGTCCTATACATGTTTAACATCCGACTGTCAAAGTGCCCCGATGACTCTGAGAAAACGGGCCCAGCCTTGAACAATTCCAGACAATCAATAGTAATGTTGATCGTTGTGTGTATTATGTATTTGTAGGGTAATCACGAACTACTAATTTGTTGTTGGGGAAAGGATGTTAACACTTATTTTGAACTTTCCTCATAATATTAAAGAAGATTTACCCTTTCAAATAACTACTAAAGGGAACTACAGTAAACTATGGTTATAACGAACTCGAAGGGATCACTAATTTTAGTTTGTAATAACCTTAGTTCGTTATAAGCATATAAACAGCATTTATACAACAAATGGTCGGGACTAAAAATAAGTTTTTTATATTTACTGTATCTATTTATAATACTGATATCAATATTCAAGAAAAGATTTACATTTACTCAGTGGCTATCAAACTGTTTATGCAAAAGTTTATGATGTCATATTAGAATATATTTATTTGAGAAAAAAGCAGAGATAGTTGCAATCTCATTAAAATCAGACCTTAGTTCTCATGACCGCTAAACAAAGGTCTGAAGACATCCCATAAGGGGTCACGGCAGAACGACCTTTCATCCGACCAATCAGTGTGTCGCTTACCAGATTATGAAAGTGCCAGTCGGAATGTGATTTCTAATCATGCAATCTTGAAAACTATAACATGGTGTATTCAGAATGATAGTTACGGGTTTAACGACTGAATCCTTACAATCTAGACCATATATTAGCCATTCCAGAATGTTTTTTGGTTCAGGTTTCAAATTTGTAATCAAGAATTTGTCAAAATATGTTTCGAAGCGTAGTCGCCAATTTGAAATTTGTGCCGTAAAGCATGAGAAAGCTGCCCTCTGATTTGTCATTCCATTGGTCGGTCACAGTTCGCGCAAGGTCGGCCTGACGTGACCCGTAATGGGATGTCCTCTGATCTTTGTTTAGCGGAAGCGAGAACTAAGATCTGATTTGAATGAGAATGAGGTAGTTGTTTTGAGGGTACGTTGCAATGGGATTTATATGCACTGTATGCTAGTCTTCAAATTAAAGGAAAATGTTTCTCTAAAATATGTTGAGAGGAAGATTTATATATATTTACAATTTGTGATAAGAAATTTGTATATTCCTTTGTTTCACTTTAAATACTTTTGCTATACTTTATTTATATATTTATGCAGAAATTTAATGCCATTTTCCTTTTGGCATAATTGAGATATATGATGCATGTGTTACTGACATGTCTTCATGACAATTACTTAGCTAGCTTTATGTTGGTCATTCAAGAACTTGCTAATGAAGTGACCAAACTATGATGAATTTTAAAACTTTTTAGAATAATTCAAGTTTTAATTATGTCAATTCTTTTATGGACTTTTGTTAAATATTGGGCCCTGTTCCACAAATAACTAAGACAACTCTTATACTTTTAAAAAGACTTACGACAGTCACTGAGTTACGATCACTTTGTGGAATAACGCCCTGAAACCTAAGATAATTTTATGTTAACTATTTTACAAACATTTTGGTTATAACAGGACGGAAACTATGAGTGAATATATTTTACACTGAAAAGGAAAAATGTGTCTACAAGTTGCCTATTTCAGCTTTAGTATTAGTTTACAGACAAAAAAGATACAGCATTATTATGCTTATATAACACAAGATCTGATTTTATTGATATGTATTTAATGTTTTATTGCTTTCTTGCCATTGCGATGTGATTTTTGGTCTTCTCATTGGGAATCGCTATGTCTTATATGAAAAATATTTCACCCATTCCTTGTGAGCAGTATATTCCATCCTTATTTGTAAATATGTCATTATTTCAAAAGTCTGGGAATTGTACAGAATTTCTACAGACTTTAAAATTGTTCTTTATGCACTGAAATATTTTCTGCTAACAGCGTACACACAAACGGTAGCAGAAATGTCATGATGCTGTTACTATGGTTACAGTGTTTACAGCACTAAAATGTTTACTTTTCAGACGTTCAGCATGATAAATGAGTCTCTGGATAATAATATAAAAAAATCAGTCATTTGAAGTAAGAGAGGTGTCACAATGATATTACTCTTAAAGATTTATAAGGCTTTTATGTGTGTATTGATGAATGCTCTGCTGTATTGACATTTTATGGTGGCACATTAGCAGGGATGAATCCTTAATATAAAGAATCAGGACATCCTGGGTCAATAATAAAGAAAATATTTAACATGGTGATTGTACAGCCATCCCCTGCTACCTTCTTGGTGGCACTGATTGCTCAGCAGGATAAGGCATTGCATTTCGCCTGTACAGAGTTGTGTCCCTTAGCTGAGCCAGGATAAACTTGGTTCAATCCCCAGATTCACATCAGTCTTGATCCAGCAGCATCATTCCTGTGCTCATGGGTTTTACCAAAGTAGTATATTATCTTCATCACTTCGAGCTTTTACCACCACATGATACTGAAATACCATTCAAAGAGACCTTCAACCCAACTCACTGTCAACAGCAAAAACATTGTCGGGTTAGAATTAGTAGTAGGACGATGAACCAATGGACCGATGCATCAGTGGATCGCAAATTTTTACTTCTCGATACAATTATCGATCACAATCGCACTCAAAGTAATAAGTATCAATTCTAACCTTAAATGTATTCTTTTATAAATGTTAAACCAAAAACTAATTACTTGTGAAATTGAGTAGTGAAAAAGTAAATATTTTCATCTGTTGCGCCATACTTGACACTGTCAGCTGTAAATCGATAGTGTGCCAGGTATTTGGCCATCCTGTCTATGAAAAACATGGCTTACGCACCACAGAAAAGAGCACATGCAATTATTGTCGTGAGCAAGGTATCGTGATACGTATCGGATCGCACAGTTGGTGTATGCTCCCAGCCCTAGAATCGCAGCATTGATACCCCTTCCTGTAGATATTCATTGATGCACCCTGAGAACTGTGCAGCTGATACTATACATTAGAGAACAAATATGCACTTATATTGATGTTCCGGTTCCTGAAAACTGTCACCATGACATCGGCACAATTTCTTGCAACTGTGATAGTGTGATGTTATTAATGTTTCAACATGACATCATACAATATGTATGCAACACGTTGTAAATACTTATTTATTCAATTCTTTTAATAATTCCTGATTTTTTAGCATTTGTTTTCTTTTGTTGAGTTTTATAGTTTATGGTCATGATTTTGCAAACCATAGAACTAGACAACTTAGTTTAGAATTAACTTCAATACAGTTTTGTGTTAATGGAGGTATGAACGTAAACATACCATACTGTATAACTTTGCGTAGCGTACACATTTAGTTTTACGTTTTTGACTCCATAAATGCAAAAATATATTGATGTTTATTATAGGTCAACAATAATAACGACACTGACTGCTAATTAATCTTTGACAAATAAAAACTTCAGGCAACAATACGAAAACAGTGTCATCATTCACCTCAGGTGTTCAGCGCAAACCTTCTTTGATGTAGTCCCTTAATGGGCTTGGCTGAAATATTTTGTTCGTCTCATAGAAACAAAGATGAAAACAATTGCTTTGATGGTCAATTCAAATGCCACAATATCTCTTGTAATGTATAATTCATTAGTAAAAAATATAACTAATTGAAACAGTAATTCTACCAGCTAATGTAATGAATTAATTAATTTGTTCATATATCTGAAATGAATATTTTTGGATTTAGGAATTATAGAATGTGTTTAGCAATGGCAAATCAACGTTTTACAATCAACAACATTAATATTGTGTATGGCTGAGCCAACGTATGAGATGGTATGTTGTTGGCAAGGATAGTTGCAAACATCTACAGTATGATAACTGCTCTAATAAGACATTAAAAGATATTG
This sequence comes from Haliotis rufescens, assembly GCF_023055435.1. Taxonomy (NCBI): domain Eukaryota; kingdom Metazoa; phylum Mollusca; class Gastropoda; order Lepetellida; family Haliotidae; genus Haliotis; species Haliotis rufescens. The sequence goes on from NW_025964168.1 coordinate 101,014, forward strand.
TATAAAAAATGTATATTTTTCTTATTGCCATATGAATACGTTTCTGATGAGATATTACTTCCGTTAAGATGTAACAGGTGTTTCATAACCATGATTACAAATATAATTCTCTCCATCTTTCTAATCACAATTATCCTGTGTATTATTTATGTCAATGCTTTAAACATCCCACTGAGAGATGGAGATATTGTATTCAATGGGCCCAGGGTATGTATCATTTAGTATATTGATGGAGATGCTTGTATATACTCTAGCTATTTAACCTAGGATGCAATATTTCATTATTTCATTTCATTATTAGATACATTATGTCATTTACCTGTGTAATTCCATAAACACCCTATCAATTCCTTGTTGCTTGGGTTCCAGAAGTATCTGATTATACATTGTGTTACATGTACGGTGCTCACTATTTATAACTCTACCATAATGTAAAAATATCTATAAATAAAAAAAAATATACATTAATTATGTGTGTTGTGTATTTATCGATTGCAGCATTCTGTTGTAAAAAAGGCAATAAATCAATAGTTTCACCGGTCCATCAAACTGATGAGTCATCCCACAGCTTGGAGTAGCCTTCCCTGCACATTATTCAGACAGTGGTTCGAATCCCAAACAAGAACCAGCACTTGCATTAGCAGTGTCTGAAGCCATATAACAGCTTAAAGTGGAACCCTGTTTGTTTGAACTATACTATTCAAAAGAAGTTTAAGAACACCCGATTATTTCATATTACTATAGTTAATCTACTACGCCATGACACTAACTATAGTAATATATCAGGATCGGGTGTTCTATAACTTCTTTTGAGTAGTATGTACTGTTTCCAATTACATCATTTAACTCATTTTCTGATTAGCCAACGCCTCTGTGGTGTAGTGCACAGGGAGTCATACCAATAGACCTCAAAACTGGTAAAGGGCTAAAAAGGACTGGCCGTCTTGGAGCCAGGATACTGTCTGAGTGGGGTGTCAATGTTAAACTGCAGCATGGTATCTCAGTGGGCTAGCACTAAAAACCGGCATAAGGTCGGACTGGTACAAGCAGCCACACACGCATGTATGTCTCTATGTAAGTGAAACTATCCATGCATTAAGACGGCCCCTCCAATGCTTATCCCTGGTGTCCCTGGACTAAGGCTGCTCTGCATATGATTTGTTTGTTTGTTGTTTAACGCTGCAACCAGCAATATTCCAGCTGTATGACGGCGGTCTGTAAATATTCGAGTCTGGACCAAACAATCCAGTGATTGACATCATGAGCATCGATCCACGCAATTGGGATCAATGGCATGTATCAGCCTGACCACCCGATCCCGTTATTCGCCTTTTTCGACAAGTATAGTTGCCTTTTGCGGCAAGCATGGGTTGCTGAAGCCCAATTTACCCCAGATCTTCATGGGTCAGGAGACTTCATGATGTGCCAAATCGGGTTGCATTGCTTAATAACATGATTCAGAAACCAGATGGCTGAGCGTGTGTATACTCACTGGTTGAGGTTGGGTCGCCCTTTAGGCAAATATCGGTTGCTGAAGACCTGTTCTACCCCGGAATCTTCACGGGTCGGTCTGCACATGACTGAAATGTGGAGCGTACAAAGCATTGGAGACTATGTCCCTGATATATCCCTGACTATGGATACCATGTACTGTATAGCATATACAAGTTGGATATGATTATGACAAGGAGTATTAAGGATAACTACTTCATTTTTATACATACAGATGGGGAAGGTGATGCCTCGTTCACCCGATAGATCAAGATAAAGCCCTGAAACGTTGTGCATGTATAATATACAGAAGTTATGAATACACAATCGGCCATGGGAGCCGTTCCAATTTACACTTGTCAGAGGGGTACTCAAAGTACGTGATCTAGACTACCAGTTGTCGGACTTTCATTTTTGTGGAAGCCTCGGTGGCTGAGTGGGTTAGATCGCTGACTTTGTGTGCTGGCGACTAGGTGCCTGACTCTGGCAAGTGTGGGTTCGAATCCCGGACGGGACTCAGCCCCCCAAAAGTACGACAATCTGTACTTTACTAAGAAAGTGTTATCCCAAATATAGCATCTGTTATATACAGAAGTTGTTATCTATAATTCTCAGTGTCACTGGTTGCCATGTGATACGATGAACCCATCACAGAGAGCAGTGAGTGAGTGAGTATTTTTTTACGCCGCTTAGCAATATTCCAGCAACATCACGGCGGGGTACACTAGAAATGGGCGTCACGCATTGTGCCCATGTGGGGCATCGGACCCGGGTCTTGGCGTGACGAGCGAACGCTTTAACCACGAGACTACTCCACCGCCCCCAGCAGAGAGTAGATCCCTGCGTTATTCATGACGTCTCGTGACGTGACTGACCTTCTTGCAGGTGAACTTTCAAAAAGTGACAATTTCTTTAACGCCGCACTTAACAATATTCCATCTATGTGACGCCGATCTGTTAATAATCGAATCTAGATCAGACGACCCAGTGATTGATATCGCGAGCACTCATCTTCGCACTTGGGATAAGATGACATGCGCCCACAAAGTCAAGGAGTCTGACCAACCGATCCCTTTAGTCGTCCCTTTCAAACAAGGGTTGGTGAAGAACAATTCTAACCTTGGTCTTCAAGGGTGAAGGGGCAATTAGTGACAAATGAACTTTTCATCCCTAATTCAAGATAAAACCATCTTGGCCAACCGATCCCCCAAAACACAAATCAACAAGCCCGCGATACTGACGAAACTATGTTGTATGTTTTAATAGGGCCTTCAACAGAACCAGCGTGGAAGGTGTCGTGTACGGCTGTAGGTGAACTCGAACTCGTAACCAATATCATTCGTAGCCATGGAGATTTCGTAGACACTCACAACTTTTTGTCTACGAATTCGCCGCATTCGTTTTGTAGGCAGGTGCAGACTGTTCCGTTATGGAAGCATTTACGGAGGTCATGTTACACGCCGAAGAGGACAGATTTACAGGTCAAAGGTTAGAAGATATAATAATGACCAGATTGAAACAGTTCACTTCCTATTTTAAACAGATACTGAAGGCGGAATACAATTAACAATAGCCCATTCAACTATGTCATATCCCCTCACTACTGTTCTCGATAGGTTTCCCGGACTTAACTTTTGGCTTGAGATCCGTGAAGATCCGGGGTAGAATAGGTCTTCAGCAGCCTATCCTTGCCATAAAAGACGACTATGCTTGTCGTACGAGGCGACTAACGGGATCGGGTGGTTAGGCTCGCTGACTTGGTTGATGCATGTCATCGTATCCCAATTACTTGGATCGATGCTAATGATGTCAATCACTGGATGGTCTGGTCCAGACTCGATTATTTACAGACCGCCGTCATATAACTGGAATATTGCTGAGTGCGGCGTTAAACAAAAAACAAACAAACAAACGTGTGGCTTGAGACCATCGTGAGATGAGACTCTAGTAGATATAGGGTGGTTTAGCACTAGTATGTCAGGACCTACAGATGAATAACTTGGTTTAGGCAGGTTCTGTACTTAACGTTTATTAAGAGATGAGACGTCTCCATGATGAAACCCGAAGCTTCCTGCTGTCCCGAGTTTAGGGGTTGATGGACGCTGCATATGTTTGTATGCTATATAAATAATACAGTAAACTACGAGCGACCTCAATTGCCTGACATCTCCCAGAGCTACACCTCATGTGATATGCTGATTGGCTGCCCCATATACTGTGTCAAGTTAGAATAGGGATCGAATGGTCGAAAGATTGGCGGTTCAGTATGATGACTTAGCCCTGATTGACATTCACACTGTCAACCATTGGTTTGCCTGTATCGGGACCCTTCCAGACAGGCGCACCTGATAAAGCTGGCATATGACTGACTGCTGTGTTAACGTGTAATCAATCACTATCAAATCCATATGTGTTCATTTGACGGATACCTAAGACTGTTAAGGTTCACATTACATTGAGAGACCGCCTCCGTGGTCTAGTGGTAGAGCGTCCACCCGAACAGCGGAAGGTCGGGAGTTCCATCCCCGGCAAAGTCATACAAAAATACGTTAAAAGACGTTAAAAGATGGTACTTGTTGTTACCCTGTCTGGCGCTCGGACTGGTCGGCTCGGAGTCAGTATACCTTGTCTGAGTGGGGTATTCGTGTTCAACTGTGGCATGGTATCCCAGTGGGCTAGCACTATAACATCGGCATTAGTCCGGACTAGTACACACACACACACACACACACACACACGCGCGCGCGCGCACGCACGCACGCACGCACGCACGCACACACACACACACACACACACACACACACCACACACACACACACACGTCGCTATATAAATGCAATAATCTTCGACGCGACGTTACACCCCATTTCATCCCACCTCCTTACCAAGAGCACCCTCTTCCTGCAACATCTGAGATGTGGAGAAAGCATCTCCCATATAGGTATATGTGCTCATGACAGTAAGTAATTTCAGCATCATTGAACATTATCCCTGTGATGTCACGGCGTGTTGGTTTGATATGCAAATAGCTCCAGAGGGAATATCCCCAGAGATAGATCACGTGATGAAACCAAAGTCCGGTCGTGACAGATTAGGACTAATATTATCCGGACGAATGTTGAATTCTAACCACGGACCAGCGGCTCCTTGCACTGTCAAGGGACTCAACTCTGCACAGCTTGTTAAACCGCGAGGCCATCCAACAATGTACAAAGAAAGTGAAAGACATTCTCTCCATCACAATCATCACCATGGTAGTTCTTGTACAGTACCATTAATATGGTGCTGGTTTTCAGTGCTCAATTCTTGTACTTTTCACTAATATTTTCCCTTTTACGCCCAGTGGAATCTCATCCGGTAATAATCGAAACTAATTATTCTTTGGCGTTGTCGTTTTTTTTAAACAGTTAATGCTGATTACTGCAAGGTAACTCAATACACTCAATGACCTTTATAGAGAATATGTCGAATCTGGAGGTCTGTCAGCACTAATCGTGGAATATTGATCAGTGCGGCAGTAATCAAATAACGGTAATTGTAGTAATCATGGCAATTTTATGTTCATCGGCATTGATATAATACCAGTTATGTCACATTACATAACGATCATATTCTGAAGTACCCCAATAACGCGGTGAGTACACATCAACCTGACACACGTGGTATGATCGTGATTTATCACTGACTAGCAGATCACGTGCACCCACTGTACTCACGTGGGATTGTCATATTACGCACGCTGTCTCCATGGAGATTCCTAGCCGGAGTTGGTGTCTCGTGAGGAATGTAAGTCGTCATTATGTCACACTGCAGCAACTATTAACATACATACTGCTGTCATACTCCATTCAACAATTATTACCACATATACTGCTGTCACACTCAATTCAACAATTATTACGTGATATACTGCTGTCACACTCCATTCAACAATTATTACCTCATATACTGCTGTCACACTCCATTCAACAATTATCACCTCATATACTGCTGTCACACTCCATTCAACAATTATTACCTCATATACTGCTGTCACACTCCATTCAACAATTATTACCTGATATACTGCTGTCACACTCCATTCAACAATTATTACCTCATATACTGCTGTCACACTCCATTCAACAATTATTACCTCATAAACTGCTGTCACACTCCATTCAACAATTATTACCTCATATACTGCTGTCACGCTCCATTCAACAATTATTACCTCATATACTGCTGTCACACTCCATTCAACAATTATCACCTCATATACTGCTGTTACATTCCATTCAACAATTATTACCTCATATACTGCTGTCACGCTCCATTCAACAATTATTACCTCATATACTGCTGTCACACTCCATTCAACAATTATTACCTCATATACTGCTGTCACACTCCATTCAACAATTATCATGACATATACTGCTGTCACGCTCCATTCAACAATTAATACCTCATATACTGCTGTCACACTCCATTCAACAATTATCACCTCATATACTGCTGTTACACTCCATTCAACAATTATTACCTCATATACTGCTGTCACACTCCATTCAACAATTATTACCTCATATACTGCTGTCACGCTCCATTCAACAATTATTACCTCATATACTGCTGTCACACTCCATTCAACAATTATTACCTCATATACTGCTGTCACACTCCATTCAACAATTATTACCTCATATACTGCTGTCACACTCCATTCAACAATTATTACCTCATATACTGCTGTCACGCTCCATTCAACAATTATTACCTCATATACAGCTGTCACGCTCCATTCAACAATTATCACCACATATACTGATGTTACGCTCCATTCAACAATTATTACCTCATATACTACTGTCACGCTTTTTAACAATTATTACCTCATATACTGCTGTCACGCTACATTCAACAATTATCATAACATATACTGCTGTCACGCTCCATTCAACAATTATTACCTCATATACTGCTGTCACGCTCCATTTAACAATTATTACGACATATACTGCTGTCACACTCCATTCAACAACTGCCACATCTACTGCTATTTCGCACCAATCAGCCATTATCGCCACATATACAGCTGTCAGTCTCTACTCCACAATTATCACCACACATACTGCTGTCACACTACCTGGTTCGATTATGAAAAAATGAGTGACCTGATTCAACCGAGGTTACTACATTTCTGCCGAGCAGAGATGACTAGACTAAGCTGCGTTAAAAAGGGAGAAATATGACGCATAAAACACAACCTTAGATTTAGTACAGATGGCGAAACACAACAACCTGCTATTTTTCCTTTTCTTTTTCATACATGTTAAACAGCAAGAATGAATATAAACATCAATACATCAAACCCATATCCAACATTGTCATTCGAAGTTGCATTATTGATTCTAAAGTATAAATATATTAATATCAACAGTCGAATCTGACGTCCTTTGCGCATATCACACTACATATATTCTATCAATATCTAGTTAATAGCATTCATTAAAATGCTTCTATGACTGAATCAATAAAACTAATTACTTTAACGATGACGTCATATGGAGTACCGCATCCCAGGGATTCAGTAGGTGTGGGCAACTCGGGTCAACCTAAGTATGACGGAAATCAGTTAACATGTGCTGGTCAACTAAAGTTTGGCCAACACGGGTTCAGCTGGGTAGTCCAGGGGGTTGAAATCGAGCGGAAGCACTATTACACAGAATTCACCCACAACAGCGTACTGTATTTCAATTGGATAGGGTTCCGGGGAAATTTAATTGAATTCGGTTTGCGTGCGTGCGTGCGTGCGCGTGTGTATTCAGCAATGTGACAACGACCTGGAAGATATTGTGAGCAACGATCCACGTCGTCAGGGTACGATCACACTCCATCAACCAAATCCCCGAATCAGACCACAAACCACCCGATCCTTTAAGTCGCCTCTTAAGACCTGAATAGGTTGCTGGGGACCAATTCTAACCTAGAATCCCCACTGGTAGTGTACCACAGCAGTAGGTAGCCAAATATAGCAGCTAATATTCATCACCAGTACTTCATGCAAACCGCCATGATAGCGCTTCTCTAGTGCTGCCTTCCACATCAAACCAACACCTGACATCGAGAGCCATAACGGGAAGATTGTCTCCTGCTGTTCGTTGTTTGTTTTACGCCGCGTCAGAGCAAAGTCGCATCTTAGGCTAAAGGGAACAATTCCGCAGGAACATTAAATGTTATTACGTAGGATCGTACACCACTTTAATCAAACGTTCAGCCAATGTGGAACTGTTTCTGGCTGGTATATGGGGCATACACCGTCCAAGAATCCCAAGAGTCCACAGAGAAACAAGCATTGGTATTGGGGATCTATAGCTTCGAAGAAGCTCAAGTGAGACACAGGCAGTGGTACTTGGACCTTTACCTTCCAAAAGCCCAACAGAGAGATACAAGCATTGGTACTTGGGCCTATACCTTCTAAGATGATCCAGAGAGATACAAGCATTAGTAATGGAGACTTAAACCTTCCAAGAACCCAGTAGAGAGATAATCATTGTATCTTGGGGCCTATATCTTCTACGAGTCCCAACAGAGTGACAAACATTGGTATTGGTTACCTATATCTTCCAAGAATCCCCATAGAGAGACTAGAATTGGTACTGCGGACCTATACCTTCCAAGAAGCCCAAACAGAGACACAAGCATAAGTAATGGGGGCCTATACCGTCCAAGAAGCTCCACTGGTACAGTGGACCTATAGCTTCTAAGACTCTTCATAGTTACTGGGGACCTATACTGCCAGAGAAGCATCACAGAGTGACAATAATTGGTACTGGGGACCCATTTCGTCGAGATTCCCCAAAGAGAGGGAATATTTTGTACTGTAGACCTATAGCGTCCAAGAACGCATACAGAGCGGTAAGCATTGGTACTGGGGACGTACAAGCTTCTAAGAAGTACATAGATAGATGGGCATTGGCACTGGGGAACTATACTGGTCAAGAATCCCCTCAAGGAGAAAAGTATTTCAGAAAGAATTTGTATGTACGGGATAAACCATAGATAAATGCAACAAAATGTTGTATAAAAAACACCCTTTGTATTATGAGAGACAGCACACATAAATAATATAATTAAATATATATGCAAACACATACACATATAATGGTACAACAACAAAAATACACTTTCATGAATATACAAGAATATTGCATGTTGCAGACAACTGCCTCTGTCGGTCTACAGACCTTTGCATAATGCATTGTGGCTAAATACTAAAGAGATTGGCGTGTTTTATAAATGAAATGTCGATCGCCAGAACTGTTCTTGCAGTTCAATCATAAGCCTCTTGGCTGGTATTTATATTTGTCCATATATATTTGTATTTTGAAAACATGTCATTTGTAATCTTTTGGAATGACATCAAACAGGTAAACTGATAAACAGTCAAATACTTTGTCAGAATCAATAATCAATAATTTTGATATCATGTGCATGAAAGCGATTACTGGAACTGTGTGACATCAATGTTCACTCTGTAAGTTGCGAGCAGGAAAGTGAAACTGTGGTTCTGCCACGTACACACTCGTCACAGGTCGTTAAGGTCATAACATATTGATATTAGAGGTGTGTGCAAGTACGTGCTTAAAACAGAGTCAGTTCCGTCACCGTCATTTTTCTCGGAGCTTCTGAAGTCTAAAACACCCACCACGTACTTCTAGTCCAAACAAAATAACTTCCACACTTGCTCCTAATCAAGACAACGTCTTAAGATCCACAAATTACCAAGTATTACAAGTAAAACAACAGCCAGACAATGTATTCAGTAGCAGAACACCAGCACAAAACATAGTTATATAACATGATGGATCGCCAATGGTGGAGTAATGTATGTACCATTTGTATGAGTTAAACATTGAGAATTTAGGATTTCTTATTTTGTATTCTTTTGCTGAGAACAGGAACAGACCTATATGGCGAAGGACAAGATTATGATCTGTTTGCATTAGCTGTGTGCATCATCAGAGATGGAGATTCAATGTAATACGGGGAGAGGTACTACAAGTACCAAAGTACCTGGCAATGGGGGACACAGGCATATTTTAAAATAACCTCAACGCTGACCTTGACTTTTGACCAAATGCTTTTCAAGGCAGTACCCCATCTAGAGAATGTATACACCAAATGTAACGATACATGGATTACTACTTTTTTAGAAAGTGTTACCACAAACGTATTTATGATTCCGTGACCTGAATTTTGACCTTTTCATGACGTGTGCAAAAATAAACCCATGTGTAAATTTTGAAGTCCATGGACGAACAATATAAATTGTCATTAGAAAGATCACGGGCGGCGAAGAAGTCGGTGAAATTCCAAAAGGACCTTAAGGGTTCTAAAGAGTGACAAATGATAAAAACATGTTTGGTTATGATTATACGTTTTCCCCTTTTTAATGCTGTTGCTGTTGTTTTTCATATGTGTTTTGTGGTGTTGTAGAAGCGCTTTATGTTATACAGTGAAACTCAATGTATATGTGAGCTTTTATAAATCGAGTTATCTGAACTTCGAGACAAAACGACCATATGGAACGCCAGCTCAGCACAGTGTCGATAAGTATTCTCCCTGAACCATAGTATTACAGTGAAAACAGTATTAAAGGGCATTATCATGAATACTTATCTTGTGCTAAGCATTCATTATTGTTTAGAGGTCTGCACTTTCAAGTAAATTTCATTTTCAGCATGCAATGAGCTGTGACCTTCAGGGCTACCTACTGAGTGCCATTGGCATTTCCGACTGCTGGCGAGTCTTTAAGCCCAATGACACAGATACTCAAGTTACTTCATGACTTGAGTGAGTGAGTGCGTTTGGTTTAACGCCGCTTTTAACAGTATTACAGATATATCGCGGCGTGTCAGCTTAACGTGGGAAAAAAGCCCGAAGTGATGCAGGTCTCAGACGTTTACCACTTCGGTGAAACCAACGAGCACGGGCATGGTGCTGACAAACCTAGAAACATAATTTGGGCGAACCGCGATTCGAACCCCCAATAATAGGTTTCTGGCGTGCCCAAGGGACGCAACTCTGTACAGCGAATCGCGGCGCCTTAGACGACTGGGCCACCCGTGCCCCCTCATGACTTGAAACACTTTGAAAATGTCGCCATCCTCTAATTTCTGAGACCCAGACGGTCAAAACATATTCCTTCGTTCGACTCTATTTGACCTTGACCATAAATTTGAACAGGCACTTCCGGTTTAACAGGAAATGATCCTTTTTATTTCAAAACCACCATTTACAAGCAACTGTTACTCACAAACGTCAAGGGTATATACAGTTGTGTGTGTAAATAGTTTAAATATCATTAAGAGAGAACCATATAATATATGCCTTACAGGATGACTGTCAAGGGTTTACATTCAGGCCGAGGGTAATGGGAACACACACTTACATTCACAGATATTACAATAATGTGGAGATATTTTAATGAGATGTTTCTGTAGGAGATGCAACACGGTAATGATTAGAGAGCTTGCAATTTCCCTTTGAAGGCAACATGTAATCCCTGATGTACTCTGTCTTCAACGATTTATTTCCAAGTACACGTTTTTTACGTGCTACAACGGTTTGAAGAAAAAGACACATGCTCGCTAAATCCGACGAGTTCTTGATTTAGCAATCTCTGCGCAGGTGGTCATTTCCGGAGTACACTTGACGGCGAAAAGGGGGGAGGGGGGTGCATTGTGAGCACATATTCCCTAGGCAGCAAAACCTGGTACAGCAATTTCCTCTCTGATTGGAACATCAGACTCTATAAACAAACACGTTCCAACACAGATCTCATTTCACTGACTGTACTCAAGCATTAAATGTCCATTTCAAGTGAATGTGAGTGAGTGAGTTGGGTTTAACGCCGCTTTTAACAGTATTACGGCGTGCCAGCTTAATGTGGGAGGAAAGCCCGAAGTGATGCAGGTCTCAGACGTTTACCACTTCGGTGAAACCCACGAGCACGGGTATGGTGCTGACAAACCTAGGAACATAATCGGGGCGAACCGGGATTCGAACCAACAATCATAGGTTTCTGGCGTGCCCAAGGGACGCAACTCTGCACAGCGAATCGCGGCGCCTTAGACGACTGGGCCACCCGTGCCCCATCAAGTGAATGTGAATATTTTACGCAATTTGTAGAATGTAAACTGGAACATATGTAGCCTAACGTCATCGACAATGAAACCAAGATCAGAGATGCATGTTTTAGTGCTACATTGTATTCATTACACATGTTTTGATATTAAAACCGCATTAACATATATATGAGGGCTCTCATGTACAACGACATCGTTCTGACAACCAAATAACCAGTTTGACAAAATAAGTATGATATATAACCCATAAAAATCTATCATCATTTATGATGTTAATGCGGTCAGAATCGAGCGTTTTAAACAACGCAATTTGATCCAAGGACATAGCTAGACATTCTAGACAATATAATCACACACCTCCATTCTTTATCAGCCCTTCGTGGCACCTTGATACGGGAGGTCACACAACACAACAGCTACATTCCAGACAATACATTGACAGAGTTTAATTGGCAGGGAACATCTCAGTTCCAGGAATCAATACCATGTCAGCGTGGAACCACTTCTGTAACGGAAGGGATAGCAGCCGTTTTGAGAATATATTTTTTGCAGTTATAGTTCAGGTCCTAGCTGCAGTGTAAGAGTATGTACCATAAAAAGTTACAGTTGAATACATTCCCTCGTAATACTAGAACAAAGTGGCTTTGTAGAGAAAAGGATGCTCAATCACTGCAGAGGAAATGCGAAGAGAAAAGGTCTCCAAAAAGTCCAGGTCAGAAAGTCAAACGCCTGTATAACGGCAACCTCCAAGGAGAGGCGGTGAATCCGGCACAGACTACAAAACATGGCAGTCGGATCGTGCTGTGGCGATTTCGAAGGATGTTCAACAATTGTAACATTGGAAGGACTTCCGATGGGGACTTGTTTACTGTTAGTGTCTGCGAACTAGTCCTGTACCCTAAACATCAATCAAGTAGGCAAACCTATGTTTTTCCACATTGCAAAATAGAAAACTTTGTTACGCAATGAAGGGCCTGGGGCAATGATGGATTGAAGGCCTTCTGGTACCTTCTTCCTGTGTTTGTGTTAGTCACAGTAATGAGTGTAGCGAGGGAGGAATAATAAGAAGACACCTCATAACACCCCATACTGGTGACACTGCCTAAATACCATAGTTCCCATACTGGTGACACTGCCTAAATACCGTAGATCCCATACTAATGACAATGCCAAATTGCCTTAGTTCCCTTACTAATGACACTGCCCAAATACCGTAGTTCCCATACTGGTGACACGGCCAAAATACCTTAGTTCCCATACTGGAGACACTGCCTAAATACCATAGTTCCCATACTGGTGACACTGCCTAAATACCATAGTTCCCATACTGGTGACACTGCCTAAATACCGTAGATCCCATACTAATGACAATGCCAAATTGCCTTAGTTCCCTTACTAATGACACTGCCCAAATACCTTAGTTCCCATACTGGTGACACGGCCAAAATACCTTAGTTCCCATACTGGAGACACTGCCTAAATACCATAGTTCCCATACTGGTGACACTGCCTTAATACCGTACATCCCATACTGACGAGACTTCCCACATACCTTAGTTCCCATATTGGTGACACTTCCCAATTGCCATAGATCCCATAGTGATGACACTGCCTAAACACCGTAGATCCCATACTCGCGACACTGCCCACAAATCTTAGTTCCCATACTGGTGACGCTGGCCCCATACTATTGACACTTCCCTACTGGTGACACTGCATAAATACCCGAGATCCCGTTGCGGGTGGACTGTCCAAATACTTTAGATCCTGTACTGGAGATATTGTCCAAATATCTCAGATCCCGTAGTTGTGAAAATACACTTTTCGATTTCCCACAGACGACACTGCCCAACTATCGCGTACGCCGTAGTAGTGACACTGTCCAAATACCTTAATAGATCATGCACTGGTGACCGTGTCCAAATATTTTCTATTCCATAGTGGTGGCACAGCAAATTCCAAGGACCAGCACCCACGACCTGCATAAATATTAAATGTTATGATAACAGTGTCCCCAACATCCAGTGGATATCACGTGTACGACTCAACTGTAAAAAATGTAAGTGAAGTCTAAAAAAAAGCCTCAACAGCTACGTTGTTTCTTAGTGTGCGTTGTTACTTACTTACTTTGGAGATTTAACGTGCGCTTTCCGACTAATGCGTATTTGGCCGTTTAATGTGTTTCCGAAAGGGGCGAAAGTGGTGTGTGCAACCCAAGAGGGGGCTTTAGGGGTTGCTTATATAGAATTTGGGAATTTTGAGATTTGGAATAGATGCCGATGGGGTTGGGGAGGAGAACTAAGGGAGCTGGGTATGGTGGATGTTTGTTTGTTTATGTGATTTTGATTTGGTAGATTATTGTGTTTTTAGATGCGTTTTATTAGTTCCGTTTTGATTAAGAATACGCCTAAGGCCTTGAAGTTTTCTAGTTTATTTTGTGGGTTTAGTATTGCTTCTGGAGTGAGAGCCTTGTTTAGATTGAGGGTGGTTTGTAATGCGGTTCGATGTGTTAGGTAGTGTGTGCGGTGGATGAGTGCGTGTTCTGGGGTTTCTAGTTGTTTGCAGTGTGGGCAGTTACCTGTAGTGTTTTTTAAAAAAAATTTAGGTGGTTATTTAGGTTGGCGTGTCCTGTCGATTTTTTTTTGATGGATGGAGAATTTTTGGTTTGGTTAGTGGTTTGCTGAGTGCTTTTTTGATTTGGCTATTTGAGTTTAGATATACACTACTGCCTAGAAGTTCATTCCCCTAACACGCGTTGAGAACTTGTGTAACACGGGACCGGGTTCCAGTTGAAGTTGACAAATTTATCAAATGAATAGTGAAATAAAACAAAACAGTGAGATGTGAAATTTGAGTTAATGAGCGGCCATTGAGCTGTGTTCACCAGACCATAAATACAAAGGTCGGCCGTCTTAATTAGTGTTCGGTTGCTAGACTTTTATGGCATGAACCATTCCACTAGGGTCCAGTCTAGCCATTGTGGCTAGCCGACAATAGAACAGTAGTGAATTTAGATGCGAGTTTATTGCTAGGGGAACCCCCGTATTGACACGATTGTCGCGGGTTGGTAAATGTTCGCCATTAATAAAATGATTGTTTGTGGATTGCGAACATATTCATTTTGCCCACATGAGTCATTCCACTTGATTGCAAAATTACGTTTTTCGTTCGCCAAATTTATGCTTTTGACAGTACAATTATGATATAGCCGTCACCACTACTAATGTCTCATTATTTCACGTAGGAATATGTCCCATTTCCCCACACCCCACTTTCTGTTTTGTATTTTGAAAGAATAAATAAAAGAAAGTTTTGTGTGGGACACTTTTATACCAATTATAGGTAACTGTAGGTTATGCCAATTTTTGGTGATTTTTTGCTTGTTAACACTTTTAATTTCTAATTTTGAGATTGGTAAGTTTAAGCTTATTTCTGGGATTTTGAGGGATAGTTTAGCTGCTTTGTGTGCGTTGTAATTAGCGTACCTTGTATAAAAGATGCCCATGAGGTAGAGGTACCATGGGCGTCAAATTAGCCCAGCTGTCACCTGATCCTGATGCTGCCAGGCTTGTGACTGCACCCTGCTAGGTCGGGGACGGTGCCAGTCAATCACCTCTGGTCGCACATGCTGACAAAACAGATTAGGCAAAATGGTAAATCAGTGCGGCGGATGTCGTGGAGGGAGAAGCGGAAGTCGTGTAGGTAGCGCCGTCTGGCACGACACGTCCAATTTCTAGTAAATCGTTAGAGGTGCGTTAATGAACGTATCTAGCGAAATACACTGAAGGGGAAAAGAAAGTACACCGAGTTTATTTGTAGTGTCATTGAAATATATGTAACTTAAATTTGCTGACGTCTATTTAACCATTTCTTATTCCTACAACAGTAATCTGTGGCTTGGTAATTTTGCGTAAAAGCAAATGGGTTCAAGTAAGGAATGAATTTGAAATCACTGGACCACAAAACCATGTTTGAAATGTTGTAAAATTATAGCAAGAAAAGCAAATGTTTTTATTTTATAGGATAAGATGTCAAAGATACCCATCATCAGTTGTTTTATTATGCGAATTATTTTATGAATTTTTTAAAGTTTTATATGATATTCTTTGAGTGCTGGCGATGCGTCCGTACAGTTCATTGTTTGGATATATTATTGCTAACTCAAGACATTTACAATCGCAAATCAAATATATAATAAAATCAATTGAGGAGTATAGTTTCCTTTGCTTCTCGGGTTATAAACGGATTTGTAGCGCCATGTTTAGAGAGTGTAATATTTAGAGATTAACAGGAGATAACAAAACTTGATACTTAATTAAAGCGCGTGTCAAATTCTAAATTAAAACAAGATGTAATCTGAGGAGGAGTTAATAAAGACAAACAGTTCCAGTACCGACAATTACAGAAACTGACATAAAAGGTCACAGTTACAAATTTTGTTGACCAAACCACAGCGGAGGTCAATGACGTCACGGAGCTGTAAAAAATCCTTTCCCATTTTTTCTCCTCTGTAGGTAAACAGGTAAACGACAAAATGATATACCGTTGTCAAAATGAAAGGCTGTTTCATTGTCTTATCAATTCAGTAAGGCGTTATCAGACAGACAGACAGATGTTTTATTTTCGTCTCACCGCTGTATATCATAAAAAACATGCATAAAATAGACGTTTATACTTAAAAATAATAATACAGCGCCACTCATATAAAGTTATTAGAGACGATACACATAACTTGATGATATATACAGATACAAATGTTTTATCCATATAACAATAGCTTTCTGCGTTGTAATATTAAAAAGCAGGTTTTGGCAGTGACATATACCAATTGTTTAAAAAGGACACACAACTTCACATTGTTTGACAGGCTTAAAAAGTTGGGCATATTAGCCGTTATACTCGTAAATAATATAGATTTTAGGTCATCGTATTGTGGACGTTTGAATAAAACCTGTTTTTCATCTTCAAGATGATCATTACAATTAAAGCACACTCTGTCTTCAACCTTTAAATTAATATATCTGCCTGTGTCGATTCTTAAAGGTGCAATACCACATCTAAGTTTTGTAAAGGCAGATCTGTAACTCCGGGGCTTACAGCACTTGACATAGTTTTCACAGCAATAATAATTTTTAAACATCCTATACGTACGGAGTTTGCTTGTACCAATATGAACATTACCTCTCCATAGATATTCCTGCCATCCTTTCGATATTTTTCCATAAGGACATCTTGTATTTTGCTGGAAATAGCTTTCGTATTTAAACCAGTGGTGATGTTCCATACCTGCTGTATGTTTAGGTCGGAACTTTAATATCTAATATCTCGTTAATTTCGCCTTAAGAACTCCTACCCTGTCTGAGTACAAGTGTGTATTAGACTAGACAAATGCGCATACGCAGCAGACAGCGAGTTCCAGATTGGCTTCTACGATCCATTTAGAGGGCACCGAGTGCATCTGCTGAAAATGTCAACAGTCAATTCTGATGAAACAGTATTTCAAGCGTGACACTTGCCAGTACACATGTCTACAGTTGGAAATGTTTCACGGACAGTTTATCGGAAGTTCTGATGCTAACGGCTCGTTTAGCCCAGTTGAAATCACGCTCAAAATGTCTGACGCTGCCAGCGGTGTCGTCTCTTCCGCCATGGCCAGCGATGGTGCCAGCTTCAACGACCATGTATCAAGGACAATGTGATATAGTTTATCGTAAACCTAACGTGCGGCCTTACATTCTGTGTTTAATGTTCATTAAAGATCATGCACATGAACGGGAAACGTTCAGTGAACTTGGGGGCCGGTCGGGTAGCCTAGTGGTTAAAGCGTTCGCTCGTCACGTCGAAGACCCGGGTTCGATTCCCGACATGGGTACAATGTGTGAAGCCCATTTCTGGTGTTCCCCGCCGTGATATTGCTGGAATATTGCTAAAAGCGGCGTAAAACCATACTCACTCCCTCAGTGAACTTGGAGCTCGCCGCGAGCGGGCATGAGCGGCGACATTCGTGAATGTTATCGGTTACAGAAACACGCGAGTGATGACGAATTTGGCGGCC
Source organism: Haliotis rufescens (assembly GCF_023055435.1). NCBI lineage: Eukaryota > Metazoa > Mollusca > Gastropoda > Lepetellida > Haliotidae > Haliotis > Haliotis rufescens. Next base: position 118,693 of record NW_025964168.1, read on the forward strand.
ACCGACTGTATGGCAGTATATAAACACAGTCATGTCAATAGGGATGTGTTGCTATTCACTGCTGATGAGGAATGTTAAGGGAAGAATTTGGTTTCTAACTTTGCAGTTTTGTGATTTGTAATTTGTATCTTCAGTTGATAGGAAACAGTCCTATTGTGCAGCTTATGCGGCCATCATGAACAATGTGAACTGGCACACGTGCTTTAAGCGAAATAGACAGGCAGTGCTTCAACATTAGATATTAAAATTTCAAACTGAAATTGAAGTTTGTTATCCTTAAGTTTGTTTGGTTGAATTTCCCGGTAAACAAAAGCGGCGTTGTTCTGATCGAAATATGTGCCAATGAATATGACTATGTTGTATGTTTTAATAGGGCCTTCAACAAAACCAACGTGGAAGGTGTCATGTACGGCTGTAGGTGAACACGAACTCGTAACCAATATCATTCGTAGCCATGGAGATTTCGTAGACACTCTCAACTCGTAGACAAAAAAAAGTCTACGAATTCGCCGCATTCGTTATGTAGGCAGGTGCGGACTGTTCCCTTATGGAAGCATTTACGGAGGTGCTCACGTTACACGCCGAAGAGGACAGATTTACAGGTCCAAGGTTAGAAGATATATACCAGATTGAAACAGTTCACTTTCTATAGCTTGACTATTAATGAGGGCGGCGTTGAACAACAAACAAACAAACGAATGAATGTAGCGAAAGTAGCCCCGTATAGGTCAAGGTTCAATGCTTAGAATAACTGAAAAGTGACATGTGCACACTGTGGGGTAAGAAACAATATTGTATGTTGCAGGCCATCATGCTACTTCTACTAGAACTTCCTTTCTCTGTCAGACCGCCTCCGTGGTCTAGTGGTAGAGCGTCCGCCCGGAGAGCGGAAGGTCCGGGGTTCGATCCCCGGCCGCGTCATACCAAAAGACGTTAAAAGATGGTACTTGTTGTTACCCTGTCTGGCGCTCGGCATTAAGGGGTTAAAGCAAGGACTGGTCGGCTCGGAGTCAGTATACTGTGTCTGAGTGGGGTATTCATGTTAAACTGCGGCATGGTATCTCAGTGGGCTAGCACTATAAATCGGCATCAGTCCGGACTAGTACAAGCAGCCACACAAACACACACACGTGTGCACGTCGCTATATAAGTGCAATAATCTTGGACGCGACGTTAAACCCAATTTCACCTCACTTCATTTCTCTGTCTACATGACCTTTAGCCAAAGCAACCCAGCGTAATGGCTAAAGCGATTGGCGTGTTCAGTAATATTAATATCAATAGTCAGTTACATGATGTATAGTGACTTTAATCTTAAGCATCTTGGTTGCGGCATTGATATTTTTTTACAAATTCGCAATTCGAATCAATGTCGTATCTAATATTTTGGAATGCCATATAAATTATTTAATTTAAGGGGGTTATCTAATAGCCAATCTTATCAGTCTTGTCTAGTGAAGAAATCAGCTGCGAGGTCTTAATATGAAATAATCAAACAATTTGTTAGAATCAATAATTTAAGGAAACATGTGGATATGTTCTGTACGAGCGGAATTTCAGGGACTGTATGACATGAGATTTCACTCTGCGAATGGCGTGCAGGGAAGTGAAACTACTGTCCTGCCACGTCCACACTCGTCACATGTCGTTAACTTTGTAAATATAGAAACTAAAGGTGTTTGCAAATACTTGCCAAAATCAGAGGCAGTCCTCTCGCCGTGGATCATTTCCTCAAAGCTTCTAAAGTGTGAAAAATACCACGTGCTTCTAGTACAAAAAACCCCCATTACTTCCAGACTTTAAATTTTAATCAAGACAACGTCTCAAGATACACAAATTAACAAATCTTACAAGCAAAACAACAGCCAGGCAGACAATGTATTCAGAAGCATTGAAACTCGAATTTTATGTAATAAAGCGTAAATAAATCGAGTTATCTGGACCATATGAAACCGAAGCATACCATAGTGCTGGACCACAACAATAAAAACAGCATTAAATGGGGTTCCTGTAAACGTTTTTTTTCTCTAAAACGTTTCGTTAAATTCCGATCTTGATCTAGTGTTCATGATTAAGTCTGCACTTAAGTAAATTTCTTTTCGCAGATTCCCTTTAATAAGAAATCGTGAAGAGCATGTGTCGCCATCACCTGTGACCTTCCTTTGCGCCATGGCTATCTACTGAGTGCCAACGGCATTTCCGACAACAGGCTAGTCTTTATGTGTTCTTTCTAACACGCGAGGCCCAAGGACACACATCCACATTTATATTCACGACTCAACACACTTTGAAAATGTCGGCATTTTCATATTTCTGTGACCCAGACGGTCAAAACATTTTTCCTTGGGCCGACTCTGTTTAGACCTTGGCCTTCAATTCGAAAAGGCACTTCCGGTTTGACAGGCATGCCCTATTGTATTTCAAAACCACCTCTTACAAGCAACTGCTAATTGCAAACGTATCGAGTATATACAGGTGTGTGTGTGTGTGTGTGTGTGTGTGCGCGCGCGCGTGTGTGTGTGTGTGTGTGCGTGTGTGCGTGTGTGCGTGTGCGTGACACTTTCATCACAGATCTGATTTTACTGACTACTCAAGCACATATAGGATAACCATCCATTGGTGATTGTGTTATTTTTAAAAATAATTTATTTAATTATATTAACATTGATGTTTGTCGAACGTCTGCTGTGATATTAGTAGTCACGCATCAATAATGGAACACAGCTCCAGTGTAAGTACAGAGAGGTATGTTGTAGTGCTACCACCTATTCGGAACAGATGTTTCGCCATTATAACCACATTAACATTTATGAGCGGTGTATCATGTACAATCTACTTCGTTCTGAAACCGCCTTCGTGGTCTAGTGGTAGAGCGTCCGCCCGGAGAGCGGAAGGTCCGGGGTTCGATCCCTGGCCGCGTCATACCAAAAGACATTAAAAGATGGTGCTTGTTGTTACCCTGTCTGGCGCTCGGTATTAAGGGGCAACTGTATACTGTATACAGTGTCTGAGTGGGGTATTCATGTTAAACTGCGGCATGGCGTCTCTGTGGGCTAGCATTATAAGGGGGCATGGGTGGCCAAGTCGTCTAAGGCGCCGCAATTCGCTGTGCAGAGTTGCGTCCCTTGGGCAGAAACCTATGATTGTCGGTTCGAATCCCGGTTCGCCCCGATTAAGTTTCTAGGTTTGTCAGCACCATGCCCGTGCTCGTGGGTTTCACCAAAGAGGTAAACGTCTGAGACCTGCATCACTTAGGGCTTTCCTCCCACATTAAGCTGACACGCCGTGACATAATTGGAACACTGTTAAAAGCGGCGTTAAATCCAACTCACTCACTCACTCACTAGCACTAAAAATCGCCTCAGCCCGGACTAGTACAAGCAGCCACACTCACACGTGCATGCACATCGCTATATAAGTGCAATAATCTTGGACACGACGTTAAACCCAATCGTTCTGAACACCATTTTGACAGCTTAAATATGATATATTATACTTCATGCAAACCAATCACCCTCTGAGACGATTCTCGGTCAAGATTGGGTGTTCATCCGAGGACGTACATTCTAGACAACATAATCCCAGACCTGCATGTCCGGGCAGCCACACTACATCAACATTCCAGAGAATATATTGACCGTTTCTAATTGCCGAGGAACATCTCTACCCCATAAATCAATAGCATGTCAATGTTTCCACGTCTGTAACGGAAGCGATAGCAACCGTTTTGAGAATATATATATTCCGGTCAGTTCGGATGCAAGAGTATATAGCAAAAACACTACAGTCTAATAAATTCCTTTCAGAGACTAGAACAAAGTGGATTTGTGGGGAAAGGGACGATCAATCACGACTGAAGATTCGTGTGAAAAAGGGTTCCCAAACCAAGTCTGTGTGAGAAGTTACACGCCCAAATTACCGGGTTCCCAAAAGACAGGCTGTGAATCTGGTATAAAAGACTTAAACATTCATGTTGGACCAACCCGTGCGGGCTTCGAAGATGCTTCACATCTGTAACGTTCTTGCTGTTTACTGTTTGTGTCTGCGAACTAGTCCAAGACCCCCGAAACACCCATCCTGCAGACAGTCCCAAGTTTTTTAAGATTGCATAATATAAGACTTTGTCACGTAAGGAAGGGCCGGGGGCAATGGCAGATTGAAGGCCTGTTGGTGCCTTCTTCAGGTCATGCCGCTTGGGCGCTTGTGTGTGTGTAACCCACAATTATGTCAATGTGTGAGGAATATATATAATTCAAGAAGGGACACTGTCTTTACATCCGGTAGGGGGACAGTGCTCAAATACCTTAGTTTTTATGCTGGTGACACTGCCCAAACACCTATCTCGTACTGGTGACACTGCATAAACATCTTCTATCTCGAACTGGTGACACTTCCAAAACACCTTCTATCTCGAACTGGTGACACTTCCCAAACACCCTCGATCTCGAACTTGTGACATTTCCCAAACACTTTATATCGTGAACTGGTGACACTGCCCAAACACCTATCTCGTACTGGTGACACTGCCTTAACATCTTCTATCTCGAACTGGTGACACTTCCCAAACACCTTCTATATCGAACTGGTGACACTTCCCAAACACCCTCGATCTCGAACTGGTGACATTTCCCAAACACCTTCTATCTCGTACTGGTGACACTTCCTCAACACCTTCTATCTTGTACTTGTAACACTGCCCCAACACCACCTACCTCGTACTGGCGACACTTCCCAAACACCTTCGATTTCGAACTTGTGACATTTCCCAAACACTTTATATCGTGAACTGGTGACACTTCCCAAACACCCTCGATCTCGAACTGGTGACACTTCCAAAACACCTTCTATCTCGAACTGGTGACACTCTCCAAACACCTTCGATCTCGAACTGGTAACACTTCCCAAACACTTTATATCGTGAACTGGTGACACTTCCCAAACACCTTCTATCTCGAACTGGTGACACTTCCCAAACACCTTCTATCTCGAACTTGTGACACTTCCCAAACACTCTTGATCTCGAATTGGTGACATTTCCCAAACACCTTCTATCTCGTACTGGTGACACTTCCTCAACACCTTCTATCTTGTACTTGTAACACTGCCCCAACACCATCTACCTCGTACTGGCGACACATCCCAAACACCTTCGATTTCGAACTTGTGACATTTCCCAAACACTTTATATCGTGAACTGGTGACACTTCCCAAATACCTTCTATCTCGTTCTGGTGACACTTCCCAAACACCTTCTACCTCGTACTGGTGACACTTCCCAAACACCTTCTACCTCGTACTGGTGACACTTCCCAAACACCTTCTACCTCGTACTGGTGACACTTCCCAAACACCTTCTATCTCGTACTGGTGACACTTCCCAAACACCTTCTATCTCGTACTGGTGACACTTCCAAAACACCTTCTATCTCGTACTGGTGACACTTCCCAAATACCTTCTATCTCGTACTGGTGACACTTCCCAAACACCTTCTACCTCGTACTGGTGACACTTCCCACACACCTTCTACCTCGTACTGGTGACACTTCCCAAACACCTTCTATCTCGTACTGGTGACACTTCCCAAACACCTTCTATCTCGTACTGGTGACACTTCCAAAACACCTTCTATCTCGTACTGGTGACACTTGCCCAATACCTTCTATCTCGTACTGGTGACACTTCCCAAACACCTTCTATCTCGTACTGGTGACACTTCCCAAACACTCTTGATCTCGTACTGGTGACACTGCCCAAACACCTTCTATCTCGTACTGGTGACACTTCCCAAACACTCTTGATCTCGTACTGGTGACACTTTCCAAACACCCTCGATCTCGTACTGGTGACACTTCCCAAACACCCTCGATCTCGAACTGGTGACACTGTCCAAACACCCTCAATCTCGATACAAGGCCGACTCTTTGTCTTTTGGCCTCGCAACAGTGATTCAACAACTGCAGTTCTCCCATCAAGACTTCAAATTTAATTGAATATTAAACCGTCAACGTCAACAAGGCAGGGTTTATTTCATCTTCCACTGCCCGTCCTCCCCCTTTGAAAATGACCATCGATATAAGGAGCACACAAAATAAAATGGATGATCTCTTGGAGAAGGTGAACAATGTTGGTAATATCGGATGCGTATTTAAGGTAGTGGGTTTACGTTGTATGTGTCCGCCATAACGCGACAAGTGATCATTAATGGGTTTATTGCAGTGATTCGCTGTGTCTTGTTTAAGAGCGTTTACTGAAGGCATGTGTAAAGTATTTATTACCTTTGAGCATCTAAATCGTCAGACCTTGCCTAAGAGAATGTACATTACATAGTAACTATAGAATATGAAGTGCCTTTTACTATTTTTGCCCTATTTTATGATTTCCGTAAAACACTAATTATTATCACAATTTCATCATCAAAACTAATAAAAAGCATTTTTTAGATGTCAATGAATCGTATTACTGAAATAATAAAATTAACTATATTTGATTTTGATAATTCGATTTATTCGGCTCATACTATTTTTGATATCTCACTTTCTAAACGCATGTGTAAAAAATGGAATTTGTGATATTAATAATTCACTCCTTGATTAATGAAAAAGATTGAATTCTCCCTTAAATTCATACCACAGTAAATATGCCATTTCTCAGTCCTTTTCCGTCACGTATGTAATTTGATGGAATATGTCTTTGTGTTTGTGTAATATTAATTATTAATTATTAATAATTTGTGTCAAGGCTTTGTGCCACTTAATTGCTGAACATGATATTCCGCCAGTAACATAAACACGCCACACTCCGAATTAATCCACAGTCGTGGGAGCAGTTTCATAAATTCTATATACTGATATGTAACAATCACCATTATTTCAAATGGTCAAAACTCCCATATCATATCGGGGGCCGAAGGCCGGACAGCTGATATGGAGATATCAGGTTCATATGGGGTATGATATGACCACCGCCTTACAGTAACCTTTTAATCATATACCAAATAACACCAAATTGTGAAAATGTATCTATTTGTAAGTGGATGCAATATATTTTCACCTTGGTCACGGGAAAGTGAGACGGGCAGACGACGCACCAAGGGACGTAACTCCTATTTCTTACCACCCGGGCTTAAACAGATCTACCATTCATAATTCAAATGACATACCATCCTGGCAGGGGATGTGATAGGGGCCTGGTTATTACACCCCCTGTGATAAAAAAGTTATTACCGCCTGAAATGAATTATTGATATCATGAAACGGGAAATAAATGGTAAAACGGCGCCTCATATTCGATGGCCTGTGGGATTAACCAGACCTAACAACACGACAATTATTACACACTGGTTGAGACTTTTGTGTGTCCAAGTTTTGTTTGTTGAAGCCAACAAATTACAACACACACAAGACACGACAATCAAATAGTTCTAACTCAGTGTATAAATGCGTATGATTTCACCCCGCATTTTATCAATAATAGAGACATCATTGCAGGAGGACCCGTGAAGATCCGGGGTAGAATAGGTCTTCAGCAACCCATACTTGTCGTAAAGGCGACTATGCTTGTCGTAAGAAGCGACTGACGGGGTCGGGTGGTCAGGCATGTCATTGCATGTCATCGTATCCCAATTGCGTGGATCGATGCTCATGATGTAAATCACTGGATTGTCTCGTCCAGATTCGAATATTTACAGACCGCCATCATATAGCTGGAATATTGTTGAGTGCGGCGTTAAACAAGAAACAAAAAAATCATCACAGGGGACACCTAGGATGGACATGCTACACCCACACCGAGAATAGAACCTGAATAAGGGGGCACGGGTGGCCCAGTCGTCTAAGGCGCCGCGATTCGCCTTGCAGAGTTGCGTTCTTTGGGCACGCCAGAAACCTATGATTGTTGGTTCGAATCCCGGTTCGCCCCGATTATGTTTCTAGGTTTGTCAGCACCATACCCGTGCTTGTGGGTTTTACCGAAGTGGTAAACGTCTGAGACCTGTATCACTCCGGGCTTTCCTCCCACATTAAGCTGTCACGCTGCGATATAACTGGAATACTGTTAAAAGCGGCGTTAAACACAACTCACTCACTCCATATCAAAGTTGCGCTGCAACTATGTCCACTGTATTTATACGTGTATACTACTGCCCTTTGGAATCCTAATAAACTGTCTGTCAATATTGACTTCAGTCGTCAGAACAGTTCACTTAGTCAACTATTTGTATTTAAACTTCAAAGTTTGTTCCGTTCTGACGACATCTTTAAAACTTGTAATTCGAATCAAAGCCGAGTGTAATATATCGGAATGGCATGTTTAATGTAAAGAGGTAATTCACTAGCCACTCTTGTCAGTCTTGTTCAGTGCAGAATGCGGCCGCGGGGTCTTTGATATAGAATAATCAAACAATTTGTCAGAATCAATAATTCATGGAAACATATTATGACATTTTCGAATGACAGCGACACAACTGTACTGTATCACCTCGGAGATCACTCGCCGTGTTGCGTGCTTTGGGGTGAAACGCTGGTTAAATAACATACATCATTGAATCAAGTGGTAATTAATGAAAAAACTTGTTCAGTAATGTGTATAGGATTCGTACAGATGATTACGTCGTTTTCATATGTGCCTTGGGGCTTGGATTGCCCAATCGTCTAACGCAGCAATTCGTTGTGCAGAGTTGTGTCCCTTGGATACGCCAGAAGCCTATAATCGTGATCGAATCCCGGTCCGGTCTGAATATGTGTCTAGGTTTGTTAGCACCACACCCGTGCTGCTGGGTTTCATCAAAGTAGTAAACGTTTGAGACTGGCATCACGTCGGGCTTGCCTCCTACAGCAAACTGACACCCCGTAACATGCATTTAACTGGAATACTATTCCAAGCAGCATTCAACCTCACACACTCACTCACTCACCACTCATCCTTCACTCACTCACTCGCTCGCTCACTCACTCACGCACTCACTCGCTCACTAACTCACTAACTCATCCACCCACCCACCCTACCCACTCACTCACTCACTCACTCACTCATTCACCCACCCACCCACTCACTCACTCACTCACTCACTCACCCACACACTCACTCACCACTCACTCACTTACTAACACCTATGCACCTATGGAAGAGCAGTCTGTCAGACAGTGACCCATTGTTAACTCGAAGATTTCGTGAACCTTGAACTATATTGAGTTACCAGGAGTTCGAGACAAAAGGAGCTTCCATATTAGAGGGATTATGCCAGGACCATAGACGTTAAGTGTCTTAAATAACTTATATTATGACTATAATACCATTATATTATATTTAAGAGGCTTCAGTATCAACTCAAAAGTTTAGGTATCGTGTCATCATTGTCTCACCTCGATCTCAGCATTCCATAAATTCACCAATCGTCGATTTCCTAGCCATTACCATACCTTACCAATATGCCTTGTACCCTATCATGTAGTGTCGACATCTCACAGTTATTGGCTAGTGTCTGATGTCAACACACGTCACATAGTACTGGTAAAACAATTTGATCAGGAAAGGTGTGAAGGTAATATAAAGATTGCATTGTTTCGCACACTGTGGGACAACCTGCAGATATATGTGACGTATGATGGGCGATTTCAGTACCATTCATCGAGCCAGGAACGAATCTTCAGTGTCTAATGTTTACTTTCTTTGTATTGCTTCCACCGGTTGCACTTCCAAAATGAATTTCCTTAATAAGAAAGCACGAAGGACGTGTATCGCCATCAACTGTGGCCTTCATGGCTAACTACTGAGCGCCATTGGCATTTCTGGCTCCTTGCTAGTATTTACAAGTACTTTCTGACGCGCGAGGCCCAAAGACACACTTACTCATGTAACTTCATCACTCGACAACCTTTGAAAATGTCGCCTTCCTTCTGTGACCCAGACGGTCAAAACATATTTCCTTAGGCCGAGTCTATTTTGACCTTGACCTTCAACTCCAACAGGGACTTCCGGTAGGACAGGTCAGCCTGCAATCCTCCCTTGCATGCATTTTCCCCTCTCGCACGTCTCGGTGTGGGTGAGTTTTTGAAATCAAAAGAAAGAGAGAATCATATGAAACACGATATGGAGGATAATTGCCACATTTTTATATTCAGTGCTGCGAGTGATAGGAATACAGGCTTGAATGCTCATACCCCTCCATCTCGCGGAGACATCTTAATGGGATGGGCTCTTCAAGATGGTAACGATTGGCCCGCGTGTGACTTCCCTTTGAAGGATACATGTAGTCCCTGATGTTGTCAGTCTTAAACGATCTATTTTCAGTACACGTTTAAATGCTGCAACGATTTATTTTCGAGAACACGTTTTTTTTTTAAATGCTGCGACGATTTAGAACAAAATATATACATCCTCTTATGTTCTTGATTTAGCCATCTCTATATGCACATGCTTATCTCTTGAGACCTACAGTTGTTCACTCCCTTTGATGGAGAGTTTGGCCTGGGATTATTGTGGTCACATATCCGGCAGTCAGAAAGGCAGACAGATTGTACTTAAGTACGCCTTATGTACAGCAATATTAAGTTAAAACATATACATATGTACACACGCTATTTTGTGGAGTGAGGGAGTGGGTGAGTATGTTTTTTATGCCACTTTTAGCAATATTCCAGGAAATCACGGCGGGGGACACCAGAAATGGGCTTCACACACTGTACCCATGTTGAGAATCGAACCCGGGTCTGCGGCGTTACGAGCGAACGCTTTAACCACTTGGCTACCCAACCGCCCTCAATTTTTGTAGATGTAAGAGAAAGAATAATAGTATATATAGTATGAAACAATAGCTTTCTTTACATAAAAGTAAAACTGCAGGTATAATTATCACTAAATATAGTGCACGAGATATTCCCTCTGTAATACATTCATGCTGGACGACGAGATATGTCAAAGGATTTGGGCAACGTTGAAAGATAAGTATTCGATTGACATTAGAAAACCGAATTTCACAACATCATATAAAAGACTGAAATGAATATGTCAAAAAATAGAGCTAAACATTCAAGATTTAAATACAGATGCACAACATCGGGATATTGTTGATTGTTTGTTTGTTGTGTAACGCCGCACTCAGCAATATTCCAGCTATATGACGGCGGCTGTCTGTAAATAATCGAGTGTGGACTAGACAAGCCAGTCAATCCAGTGATTGACATCATAAGCATCAATCTAAGCAATTGGGATACGATGACATGCATCAACCATGTCAGCGAGCCTGACCACTCTATCACATCGTCGCCATCTTACGACTACCCAAGTGCCCTTTACGGCAAGCATGACTTTTAAACAATGACAGTCACATAATAAGTTTTATAACCATAACTGGATTTAAACAAGAGACACGACCGAAGCTAACCAACATTGTTTTCAAACCTAATTTGTCAAAGCTTCCCCAAGTGACCTGTTATGTAACTCTAACACGTTTCTAACATCACGAGAAACAAAACAATAAACAAGCTTCGTCCATCTGGAATGTAGAGTTCCAATTCTTGCAGCTCCCAGATTTACAGTTTTCAGACCATAAAAGTACTGGTTTATTTAGGCGGACAATGTCCCTATTCACCAGTCTTCGTCACTGAATAAAATTGACTTCCACTGAGAAAGGGTGACCAACTTTTCTCCATTTGCAGCACCATTAGGCGTGTACTTGCCAACTCCTAAGAAGTACTTACAGGCTCTTTTTTGGATTGTGGTTATACAGAGAATCTCACCCTCGTGTCTTTTAATATCAAATATATCAACACGAGTTGATAAAAGTGGAAAAATTCCGAGGCTTGCCGAGGATATTTGCCACTTTTATCAACGAGTGTTGATATGTTTGATATCAAAAGACACGAGGGTGAGATTATATTTATCATCCAACATCATTCTTCCAACTTTTTCAATTTGTAGACAGTAATTAGCAGTGTCTTCAATGTAAAAAGTACTGCTAACAGCTTCAGTAGCAGAGCCTTTAGTGATGTCATCTCATCAAAGCGATATCTCCTGTGGGAGTCAGTTTTGGATGATAAACATGGATATTCTGTAGTTCCGCAAGTGATAACTGGCAAAACAATTAAATAATGTAACTTACTGAAACGTTATATGGCATACCACCCATGGCTTTACACTAAGTTATGACTGGATGAGCAGCTGCACTTGCTGTGACTTTGTAGTCTCGATGCTCATTCATCAATAAACACAGATACTTGTATTTATCTACACCATCCAAGACAATATCACAACAGTTAAATATTGCGACAGTCTTAAGGACTGACTGATATCATTTGATATTTCAGCATTGACATTCGTTTAGTTTCTACAACACACTATTTCAAACATTTCAGCATAGATGGAAGATCTCATTCTCTCTCAGTTAAAACAACCAGACCATTGGCATACAGCAGCATACATATATAGCTACTATCAACAGTAGACCTTTAACGATACCGTTCGGTGGGACAGCTAAATTGGTTCACTTCTTAAAATTCCAAATTTTAGGCTCAAAATAGACTTTTGAACATCTGTGGAGACTGCGCAAACGATATGGGGAATTTTTTTTTTGTAGCTATTAACAACGACGGTGGTAACAAACACCCTTGTTTGACTCAACACCCATCATTATCCAGTCCGTTTTAAAGCTGTTAGTACTGACACAACTTGACACATTGCTGTACATTGTGTGTAGGACATTCATCATGTTTCCCGTTTGCCTTAGATCACGCGGTTTTATATATCTATATACTGAGTCATAAACCTCAGAAATGTTGATAGTTTCTTATTATTCCTAGTGTCAACAATTGAAGTTAACGTCGATATGTGGTAAATTATTATCCCCCTTTTCTAAAACCACTTTGCTCCACAGTGATAATACCATTTATTTATTTCCATTATGTTAGGCACACATTTATCACGTTACAATACAGCTTGTATACAACCGAAGCTAAAGTAATGCCACGATAGGAGAAAGGGTCTATGTGGTCTGTCAGATTCGACTTCTGAAAAGGATTAATTATACATTGCTTCATGACATATACTATAACACTTACTGAAGCGTTTTACGAGCACGTTTTTCTTAAAACTTCTGGGGGCACGGGTGACCCAGTCGTCTGTGCAGAGTTGCGTCCCGCCAGAAACCTATGATCGTGGGTTCGAATCCCGGTTCGCCCCGATTATGTTTCTAGGTTTGTCAGCACCATACCCGTGCTCGTGGGTTTCACCGAAGTGGTAAAAATCTAAGACCTCCTGCATCACTTCGCACTTTCCTCCCACATTAAGCCGACACGCCGTGGTTATACTGGACTACTGTTAAAAGCGACGTTAAACTCACTCACTTACTCACTCTTAAAACTTTTATAGGTAAACCATCGCTGCCTGTAGATTTACCATTGTTTAGCACTGTTGAATGCGCTGGTTAATTCTACTACAGTAAAAGGTTTATGTTGGTTACATTCTTGCTATGGTATGGTCAGTCTCGAACGGGCTGAGACGTGGACAAGCTACACGGAGATTGATTATTAAACATAGTTTCATAATCTGTTTTCAATTTACCAAGGACGTTAGGCAGGGAGTTTGACACAGATCCATCAGTGCCTACACCAATAGTCTTAAAAAAAATACTGACTTGGATATATCACATAACAGTTTCTACGAAGTCAACCACATCAACATTCCGTGTAGAATTTTCGTGTGGCAAATAGCAAACAAAGAAACATTTTGGCCCAATGTAATCTTGTCTTTCTGAACAGAGCTGAGCTGAGCTGAGCTGAACAGAGCTGAGCTGAACTGAACTGAGCTGAGCTGAACTGAGCTGAGCTGAGCTGAGCTGAACTGAGCTGAGCTGAGCTGAGCTGAACTGAACTGAGCTGAGCTGAGCTGAGCTGAGCTGAACTGAACTGAACAGAGCTGAGCTGAACTGAACTGAGCAGCAGCCACCCAGAAAGCCACCAATGCCTTCATAAACACACGCTGCTAAAAAACGAATTCATATCAAATAGTTCCATTGACTTAATCATTGTAAAATAATTCCCTTCCTGATTTGAAGTCTCAGAATATGCGTCCAATAATACATGCATTCCAATATTTAGACTTATATCTGGTTTCACTGATTGTATTTCAACATTTAATGTTCCCTTCAAGAATATATGAATATATAAAACTGACATAATTATAGAACGTTATATTGTACAGTTCCATAATGGAACTTAAATATTAACTATAATCATAATACAGAACGGCATTTCATTTATAATGCGATCATTTATCCAGTATAAATGTCTTGAGATAACAACGGCGTTAGACTTTGTATAATCATGTATGATATTTAACCATTGGCTATGTCACTAGTTTGGCACTCTAACAATGACAGACTATACGTCTTGTTCGCCAGACAAATAAAGCAATCATCCTCTTTCAGAACAGATCAATACAAAGTAGACCTTTTAAACAAAGCATTTCCGCAACTTAATCCTGGAGAATACATTCAAGAAAATACAATCTCACACTTGCATGCAAGACATCACTTCGCGGTGCCTGTGTACCGTCGTCCACACAACATCTACATCCCAGAGAATACATTGACATGTTCTAATTGCCGAGGAACATCTCTTTTCCATAAATCAATACCATGTCATGGTTTCAATGGAACCACATCCGGAAAGAAAAGGATAGCAACCGTTTTGAGAATATATTTTTTCACGACTGTGGTTAGTGTGAAAAAGGGCTTCGACAAACAAGTCAGTGTCGGGAAGTCAAACGCCCGTATTATTGGGCTCTCCAAGGACAGGCGATGAATCTGGTAAAGACGAAAAAACTCTATCTGACCCGCCGGTGGGGGCTTCGAAGGTGTTCCAAATTTGTTAACTTGAGCGCACTTCCGGCGTGGGCTTGTTTCCTGTTGATGTCTGACCTCTGCGAACTAGTCCAAGACCCCTGAAACATCAATCCTGCAGACAGTCCAATGTTTTTTTTCCACATTACAAATAGAAGACTTTACCACGTCAGGGAGGATCTGGGGCAATGACAGATTGAAGACATTTTGGTACCTTCTTTGCCTGCTTCCACCTGAGTGATTGTTTTAGTTCAACCCACAATGCAAAGGTATGAGCTAGAAGCCCCTTGACTGAAGAATAGATGTCCGTTCAGAAGTTTGGGTATTCCTACACTGTATATTTTTCCAGAGACGAATATGTCCCCACGGTCTTTTCTTGGCGCTGGTTCCGACTGATGAGGATGGGGAACGTGGCTGCTTGTGTATCATTGTGACCAGAGGCTATGGCTCGATGCTTATACTTTCAATAACTGGGTCATCTGTTCCAGACTCGGAATACTGACTGGAGCGAAGTGACTTTTCGGTGACGACACAGGCCCCACGGGGAAACTGTGCTATCTGTAGTTCACGTCGTCATGAGGTCAAGGTCAAGACACTTTCGACCCTAGACACCATGCCAAGATTAAGGCGCTGGACATATCTTGAGTAGCCTCCCTTATATGTGCCAGGATCAGATGATCCAGACTAATATTGCCAGCCATCACTTCATGCCATGCCATGGCCTTAGGTTGCCTGTTCCGACTCCGAAAAGCCAATGATTGCTCCGAGATGCCACTAATGACATCAAATGCGAATGATGACTTCAAGGTGCCAATTGTGACTCATTGATGCCCGTGTTGACACCGATGGTAGATACAACAACCGGTTTCTAAAATCATAAGAAATCACTATTTAAAACAGAAGTCCACTGTACAAATCCGGCGATATCATAAGTATGTGTTTATGAGTAACTATCACTTAGTGATGATACTAGGTGTTCGCGAAAATGTGAGCGCATCCTGCCCCACCTGTGGCACGCATCACAAACACATGCAAAGACAAGTCAAATATTCAAATGACACTTCTAATAATGCACAAAGTATAAACTCATCTTCCACCGCACAAACTCCAATTAATCGAGCGAGTGATGGCGTTACGCCGCTAAAGACAATGTTACAGAAACAGCGCCACATAACACTGGACCATCACAAATAAACAAGGCACCTTAATACACAGCACCATGGCGCGGACAACCAGGTGTTTTAAAAAAAACCTCTCTATCAGAAAACAATTTTGCTAATAAAAACCATTAAAAGCCAATAACCGTTTCCCCAATAATGTGTCGATAATTACTAACGCGACTAGGACGTCTTTATCGAGATTTAAAACGTAAGGACGCACCGGTAGTATTTCAACAATACAGTGACGGACGTGTCCTTTAGACCAGTACTAACAGATTGCAGTAGGGATGGACAGCACTCACTGGCACACACCAGATCTGATCACATTACAACCACGAGGAATTGATGCTGTGTTCCATCTCTTCTCAATGATTGTAAAACAACCGTAATGTGTGCTGCAATCTCATTAATTCAAAACGTGTTTAAATAGACTTCGAACCCCAGAACTAATCACGGCTTACGAATGCTTGCTAATCATTTATTCCTTTCACAGAGATGCCAACCTGAATATTTCTTGCATTCATAATGAAGATATTCAATTCGATCCAGACAGAAAGCCCTCATTGTATATATTTGTTTTTGAGGAACATTTGGCGCACCCATTGTTTAAAGACAAAACTGGTGTTATATTCTTTTCAAAACTTTCCAAGTATGAATTAGAAAGCGTATCCTACCGTTGGTATGTACACTGTCAAGAAAAGTAATGTCTCCATATTTGCGAGTCGTTTTGAGTACTGGTTTAAATGGGTATTATAACGAAGGCGCCTTTTGTTTGCAAACTCCGGATTACTCCGCTGGTGGCCCAATACAAATAACAAATGTTGAATAAAACTATCAAATACGGAAACACATAAAGAATATCGACCAATTTAAAGACTCATTCACTGAGTATTGTTTCCCATAACTCAGTTTAGAGAGAGAGAGAGAGAGAGAGAGAGAGAGAGAGAGAGAGAGAGAGAGAGAGAGAGAGAGAACGTCATCTGCCCATCAGTTTGCAAGGTGATGGCTTTGGGTTTCTGCTACCCTTGACGCCCAATAATCTAGTAAGTAGAGAGTACATGTATTTCTATTGGTCTGGATCCCGATATGACATAACTATTCCAAACACTACAGAAACCATATCCTCTACCAATGTCTTGTCAAATCTGTATAGTCCATTCCAACTATACAGTAATATTATGGTGGAAGTTTTCATCTGCTTGTTTGACTCGTCCCAACCCTGACCACACGGCATGAACGTCAATGTTATCGATTCATGTGGGAGGTTAAGAATATTAATTCCCGTTTCTAAGCCATTTCATTATAGAAGCAAAAACACATGAACATGATGGGGTTTGTTCCTCAAGGCTCTGGATCAGAAGAACGCAGATTAACTCAGAGAACGTCAATACAGTTTCCCCTGTGGATGTAGGATCGCGGCACGAGGGTAGCGTTCTGTGGATTTCAAAGGACAAAACGTGAAGCTTGTGATAGGACGCTTGGGGAACCATAGTCTGGCTGAAGCAAGAGCTTCATCGATAGCACGGAGGCTGACCACGAGACACTGTCAACGACATCACTTAGAAACCTGACTCTGAAGGACTCTTTCTGAAAAATCTCCTCTGGGACCGAGTCCACAAAGCTGGCTTACAGCGACGACTATCTATATATACAACACTGTCCCGTAGGCTTACGATTGTGGTAACGCATACATTCATGTTGTCGGGCCGGGCGCTGTTGTTTTTGGCACTGGATTTTGTTTTGGTACTTTTGTTTGTTGTTTAACAATGCACTCAGCAATATTCCATACTCCATACTCTAATACTCTTGGACACTTAATCACAAATGTTACACCAAAATATAAAAAAACGGAATTAGCGTAAAACAGACGATAAAAAACGACACTCGAAATTGTCCCCCAAAAGCAAAAACTCAGCCACTGAGAGGATTCCCCTTACTTGGGTTTAAACAGGTTCCTGATGTTTGACGCGCTGCGCAATTTCACAATCATGACTATCAGTCTACCTGTTCTGCTCCGGATTCTGTAATACGTAATGTCTTTCTCCTGTCTGCTCATCCATTTGATTACCGTATCCACATCTAATGCCACCTTAGTAACAACACTAAGATGAGTTCAGTTGTTTACTCAGGGGATTAATCCCTGACAGTCATTTATTGCGTACCAAAGGACAGAGAGCAGTTAATGTTTTATTACACAAATAAAATGTTTGTACTAAAACGCAATTTACCGATTGTAAATTGTTATTTTAATTATTCACAATGTCAAGTTCAAAGGTCGCTTCACACAATCAACAATGTATGCAATGTTGTTATTTTTATAGGATTAACAGAAATAGCAGAAACAGTATATGTATAAACGATTAAAAATCACAAGATAGAAAATATTTGTCACTGCTACGTACGCCGGTAGCCTTAGGCCACGACCCAAATAGTTTTGTTTTGGAAGCCGATAACGATAAGTGTAATTTCAGCATTTTCACTTGGACATTTAAATACTTTCTACGAATATCATAAACTTTTCTCTGTCGGAAACTGTCGAAATATATTTAGGAAAATTGATACTCGCAAAAATATCGCAATCATTTTTTTCACTTAACGTGCCCTTAATGTTGTTCGTCCAGCCAAACTATAAAAAATAATTCCAGCCTAGTTCGCGAGGATGGAAAGTGGACTCTTATAGTCCCTTCACTAGGGAAGATGGATGTTTATGTATGGCATGGTTTATAAATGTCTACTTAATTTCCTCGTAGGCCGCGTTATACAACTTTCTCTCCACAGAACTCGAATAACAAGTAGTCACAAATTAGCATTATCCCAGCAAAATTATGGCCATGACACAAAGAATTGGCTTCTCAATGTCAACAATCGAACCTTGTGACCTTGATGGAGATCTATTATCTGTTGCCCATTTCAGTACAGCTCTAGATGTTATAGAAACGTATGCACATGTTACTTGGCTAATCATTAATTGTAATATCGATATAAATAAAATGCAAGTAATTCCGTGGCAATCGATTGGCCAACCAGGGAAATTCTTTTTGCGTCTTGGCTCCCATAAACCGAAAAATAGGCCGTTCCCACTTACTGTTTACGGTTTCCTGACTGGCTGATAATAAAATGGGCGGGGCCTGTGCTGTATTGTTGCGCCGAACGATGACATTGTTTTCTGCAGCGTTTGTGTGTTAATGATTAAATATGCAGTCAGGTTATTATTGTTGACGTATTAATTTTTAGGAACATTTTTTTCGTTTATGGAGGTATAAACGTAAGAAACTCTGTGCACACTTTGCATCAGACTCGCTAAGTGCACTTCAAGCCATCAGTGGCAGAAACGTAAACTCCAGGCCAAACACAGTCAACAATATTCTACACGAATATACAAAACTATCGGACCAAGGGCAACAGGTGGAGCTGTGTTGGATCCCCTCTCACATAGATATTAATGGAAATGAAAAAGCAGACTCACTGGCGAAGCTAGCTCTAGACAAAGCAGACATACAGCCTATTCCCTTTAGTAAAATAGACCTAAAAAGCAAAATCAAAGCCTCCATAGCAGAAAGATGGAAAGACCAATGGCAGATGGCTATACAAAATTCAACCCAAGGTCCAAAAAAAAGCCAAACTCATACTCAAATGAGAGAAATTGAAATTGCTATCTCACGCCTCAGACTCGGTCACAAAAAAACACTATGGCAAGGTTTGTTCATCTTACAATCAGGCTAAAACCTTTGCTCACGTGTTACTTGAATGTCAAGACCATGCCCAAGCCCGGGCTAGCTTAAAACAAGAATTGCAGTTAGATCCGCTATCGGTCATAGATCTCCTAAAGCCAAGAGATGCAATAGCGAAGGCCAAACTAACTCTATTTCTGAGAGATGGACAGCTACTCGAACGTATATAAACAGAACAGCCAAGGATAAAAATGAAATCATATCAATATAAGAAAATAGAAATCATATCAATACAAAAACAGAAATTATGTGAATACCAAACTCACAATAGATATGTGTACCCTACTCACACACAGGAGTCCCAAAGAGGGACAGGTCAGCCGAAATTGCTTAGGCAGAAGGCGACCTCTTAAACACTTAATGCAACAACATATTACCCCCCACTATGCTTTACCTTTTCTTCAAGTATAGCCTACAATTACTGATATAGATTATATAGCACTTTCTACTCTTTTCAGGCCTTAAATCCTTCTTTCAAAATTCACCTTTCTAAATATATTACCATTTAACTTATCTTTTCTTTTTATCTTTTAATACACTTGTTGTACATTATAGCCGTAGTTGTTTACGATTGGGTTTATGCCCCTCGCACTTACAGTTTTTAGGGTATGGTGTTTACCTACATTAAAATATTATTTATTTTTTATTTCCCCCCACCTACCCCGCCTGCGAAATTGCCAGTGGTAGAAGCGGTCGTTAAACCTCTAAAAAAGTACAGTACAGAATTACCTCACATTTTCAAGATGGAGTTAGAGGAGAATTTCCAAAAAAAAATGTACAAGAGCTATTGTTTGTTAAGTCTATCCTATGTTTGATGTAGCATTGTTTTGATTTTGAAGACTAATTGTTAAGTTAAGTGAAAGGTATTTGTTATCATGTCAAATAAATTTGTCTTCTCATAAATAATTTGGCTTTTTTTTTATCAAGTTTGACTATATAAGAGCCTCAAAAGTAATTTCAGGGAATCTGTCTAAAAAACTTGATGTTAAAACAGAGAATATGTATAATACCTGAAAATATTAGGGATAATGTGTATTCCCTGAGTGAATCAGACATTAAATATACAGTAAACTACAGTTATAACGAGCTCAAGAGACCACCAATTTTAGTTCGTAATAAGCGTAGTTCGTTATAAGCATAAAAACAGCATATACACATCAAATGGCCGGGACTAAAAAATAAGTTCGTTATATCCGTCAGTTCGTTATAAGCGTGTTTGTTATAAACGTAGTTTACTGTATTCCCTGAAAATATACAGGTAGGAGGCAGTGTTAATACAGTTGAGTAGATTTAAGGTGTGGAGTGGAGAAGCTTGATCAGCCCGCACAGAACGCCCTAAGTAAGCAAATCAAATCGCTAACTATTGTGCCAAAATTATTCAAGTTACTGATCAACTTGGTCACTACATGTTGTACCACTGTAAGCAAATCGACATTCTAGACAGACGCCAATGGCATTAAGATCGTAGAAATTTGGGGAATCTCCGATGGTCTAATGTTTTCAGATGAATCCGAACTCCTGAATAGGCGTGGACGAGTCTGGAGGTGTCCTCACGAACGTCATGCGAACGTCACCGCAAGACAACATGACCGATTTGGGTCTGGGTCTGTAATGATACGGGGTGGGATCACTATGACTGCCTGATCGCCACTGTGTCTTGTCCTTGGAAGGGTTGCTGGAGAGAACTACCGAGACAACATACTGGCGCCAACAGTCGTGCTGTTTGCGCAACGTTAACCAAACTGGACTAGGCGCCATAAGAGGAGTGGACAAGACTCAAATTGTCATTAAGAGATTGATTCAGACCATGCCACACTGTATAAACGAATGACCAGTTGCGGGGACGTGAGCCATTATTGACCAAGCCATCTCAAACGTTCATTTTTCGACTACGAACCCTGTCGTCTCTCTTGGTTGTTTGCTCCCTTACAATACACCGCCAACATGTTCTGTTGGTTGTCTTGTTACACCTACTCCTTTCTATGTCTTTTCCATCCATTACCGTCACTCGACACCTCTTTGCAGTGCTGCAATCATCTGATATTTTCGAATATGCCATACGATTTTGGGAGAGTATATGCCAGTCACTTATATATACCAGAACCACAACTTGTTGCTCACCGTAAATATAAACCGCAAAGCCAGAGAATAACCAGTCTCGATTATCCACCGAGACAGATTCCATTGGGCGTAAAGCCAAAAGAGCGGTGAGACTTTAATAAATGAAGGGATCCCTGTAAACCAGGAATTAAACTAGGCATCAAACAACCATAGAGGCAGTCGAACATGAAGACCGCAGTTGCTCTTCCTCCGTCATTTTTGTCCCGCGGCGACCGCCATTGGACGACGGGTTCTCGCCATAAACCGCCGAATCACGTTAGCTGCACCGTGCAACCATCTCGGCGAGCACAGGATTTCATGGCTTACAGTTGCCCCACAAGTCTGCTAACAGTGGTGATGGGACATGTTGCAACGTTTACGACGAAAATGTCAAACCCAGTGACACAAAACTTCTTCTGTGTTTACATGTGTCACCTCGGCCCCCACAATGCACTTGTGGAATGTTTAGTGTCACGTGATAAAATGAATATACAAACATCAATTCAAATTCTATATATTGTTGCATGGGGTTTTGGAAAATCTCAAACTGTACGAATAATTATTATTTAACCCTAAACTACCCAATTGTGTTGTGGTGCATTATCTTAAAACCCCTTTTTGTCTCTTAACGTAGTGGTGAAGTTAATTCGATGGAACAGCCCGTCAGTTAGCCCTGTTCGAGGATTTAAATTTAAGGCGCGGTTTCTTACATATTTGATTTTCAAGGCATTTCCTTTAAAACACAAGGTATCCTTAAATTCGATATTTTAGAAAAGTAATGAAGTTTGTTCTATCCCCGTGTTTATTGTAATAAAGTGTAGTTTTTACTTCAACTGTTATTAGCGTCCTGGAGACACTGGTCCTAATCTTCTAAGGCGCCGCAATTCGTGAAACCTATGGTTCTGGGTTCGATTCCCATTTCGCCCTGATTATGTTTCTAGGTTTGACAGCACCATACCCGTGCATGTAGGTTTCATCAAAGTGGTAAAGGTCTGAAACCTGCATCACTTCGGACTTTCCTCACCGATCAAGCTGACACGCCGTGATGTACTAGTAACTGGAATACTGTTCAAAGCGGCGTTAACCCCAAATCACTCACTAACAATATGCGTCCTAATACTTTAACTATAACAGTTCAGGGAAACACTACACATTGATGTAGAGCTAACTTCCTTAATTTCAAAAATGATTTGAGAGTTAAATATTGACGAACTTTATCTGTGAGTAATCAGGTGATCATGATATTGCTTTAATGTAATGAGGTAACTACACAATGTAAACTATCGTTATTTGAGTATACCATTTAGAAAAGATATTTTTCACGAAATATATGATTCCGTTACACGAAATCGATTGTAATATGAAAAGAAACGGGTAGCGTCTTGTGTACAGCCCCGGTAGCCGTGAGGAAGAGACACACTTTACTTGGATGGACCATTGACAAGCACAGCTTTTTATATAATGTAACTGTAGCGGTTTCTGGAAATGTTCTGATTTGAGTGACCAAAACATGTTGATGACGATATCAATTCAGCAGGAAAATACTGGTTCAGTTACAAGTAAAGAAATACTTTCATTACAGGAATTAAACTTTTTTACACCTTGATACCATGTTGTTGTTTACAGTCCTCGTTCTGATGTAAATATACGCTTCAGGGTGAGTTGGACAACGGTACACGTGTCCTTTCAGTTTACATAACGATACTTTGAGTGAGTGAGTGAGTGAGTGAGTGAGTGAGTGAGTGAGTGAGTGAGTGAGTGAGTGAGTGAGTGAGTGAGTGAGTGAGTGAGTGAGTGAGTGAGTGAGTGAGTGAGTGAGTGAGTGAGTGAGTGAGTGAGTGAGTGAGTGAGTGAGTGAGTGAGTGAGTGAGTGAGTGAGTGAGTGAGTGAGTGAGTGAGTGAGTGAGTGAGTGAGTGAGTGAGTGAGTGAGTGAGTGAGTGAGTGAGTGAGTGAGTGAGTGAGTGAGTGAGTGAGTGAGTGAGTGAGTGAGTGAGTGAGTGAGTGAGTGAGTGAGTGAGTGAGTGAGTGAGTGAGTGAGTGAGTGAGTGAGTGAGTGAGTGAGTGAGTGAGTGAGTGAGTGAGTGAGTGAGTGAGTGAGTGAGTGAGTGAGTGAGTGAGTGAGTGAGTGAGTTTGGTTTCCCGCCGCTTTTAGCAAAATTCCAGCAATGTCACGGCGGGGGACACCAGAAATTGGTTTCACACATAGTACCCATGTCGGGAATCGAACCCGGGTCTTTGGCTTCCACAACTAGGTTTCCCCATCGCCCCTGTCCTTAAGTGGAGAAACACGATGGCACATCAACATTCTATGTACATTTAGGTTTATTCTAATTGTTTAAGTCCCCAGGGAATATCCGGAAGCAAGTGTTGAACCACAACGAGGCTTAATGTAAGATGGATTCGTGAGCTGTATCGTCGATATAGTAGGACCCATGTGGGATTGCCAAACACGTAATGCTTGCTTATATATAACCTGACACTTTGCAAATGGGCTTATGGTGATTAAATTAGAACTTAATTAAGATTGAGTTCAGATTTATCCATCGCATGACACGGAATCAACTCTTATCTGCCTTTGGAATGTCCACGTCAAGAGAATCGGCTTTGAAAGAAGATCTGAACACGCGTATTGAGATGAGTGAGATACAAATTGAGGACCGGCTTTATTCTCGAATCGGGAATGTCTGAGACGGGATTATCGATATGGGCAGAAAGAAAGATCAAATATTGCTTAGAGGGCATATAATCGATGAGGCACACCAGATGGCTCTGATCGACCAGGCAAGGTGGCTCCTAGTTAGGTCGGAGGTTTAGAACTTTGGGGGATATAGAGGCCATACGGCAGTTGCTCGGCACTAATCACCACCAATAATCAATAACCGCATTTCCCGAAGGAATTCACAGCTTATTGTGAAATATGTTGAGCCCTCATGAGCGTTTGATTGCGTGGAGATTCGCTGTCGGACTTAATGTGAAGGTACTCGCTGCTGTCACAGATAGACTTTCTGTAAGGGTGCACGATGCTGTCCTAGACAAACTTTCGGTAAGGATGCCCGATGTCGTAGATAGCTTTACTGTAAGGGTATCCGATGTCACAGATAGATTTACTGTAAGGGTATCCGATGTCACAGATAGATTTACTGTAAAGGTAACCGATGTCACAGATAGATGTAGTGTAAGGGTACCCGATGTCACAGATAGATTTACTGTAAGGGTATCCGATGTCACAGATAGATTTACTGTAAGGGTATCCGATGTCACAGATAGATTTACGGTAAGGGTATCCGATGTCACAGATATATTTACTGTAAGGGTATCCGATGTCATAGATACACTTACTGTTAAGGGTACCCGATGTCACAGATAGATTAACTGTAAGGGTACCCGATGTCACAGATAGATGAAGTGTAGGGTACCCGATGCTGTCACAGATAGATTTACTGTTAGGGTGCCCGATGTCACAGGTGGATTTACTGTTAGGGTACCCGATGTCACAGATAGATTAATGTAGGGTACCCGATGCTGTCACAGATAGATTTACTGTTAGGGTGCCAGATGCTGCCACAGATGCTATCTAATAACGGCGTAGGCTAGAATACTTGAAAACGTTGGATAGAAAGGCGATCTGGCTTGATAACGATATAGTGCACAGTCATTGATAACGTCAAAAAGGAGGTATCTGGATATATACAGTATAGTCTAGACCCCTTGATAATATAAAAAAGGAGTGATCTGGGTATACACGGTATAGTCTAGACCGTTTGATAACGTCAAAAAGGAGTGATCTAGGTAAATACGGTATAGTCTAGACCCCTTGATAACGTCAAAAAGGAGTTTGTCGTTTAACGCTGCAATCAGCAATATTCCAGCAAACTGACGGCGGTCTGTAAATAATGTAGTCTGGACCACACAATCCAGTGATTGACATCATGAGCGTCAATCTACGCTCTTGATCCCGTGAGTCGCCTCTTACGGCAAGCACAGGTTGCTGAATACCTATTTTAACTCGGATCTTCTCGGGTATAACATAAATAAGGGGAGATCTGGCTAGATAAAGGTATAGTCTAGACCGCTTGAGTACGTCAAAGGGGACTGGACTGATTTCGATAGTGAAGCTGTAGACTAGACCGATTGATAACTTTAGAGAGGGGTGATCCGGCTAGATATAAGTATAGCCTAGACCGCTGAACAACGTCACAGAGGGAAGGTCTGTCAAGATAACGGTATAGCATAGACCGCTGAACAACGTCACAGAGGGATGGTCTGTCAAGATAACGGTATAGCCTAGACCGCTGAACAACGTCACAGAGGGAAGGTCTGTCAAGATAACGGTATAGCCTAGACCGCTGAATAACGCAACAGAGGGAAGGTCTGTCAAGATAACGGTATAGCCTAGACCGCTGAACAACGTCACAGAGGGAAGGTCTGTCAAAATAACGGTATAGACTAGACAGCTAAACAACGTCACAGAGGGAAGGTCTGTCAAGATAACGGTATAGCCTAGACGGCTGAACAACGTCACAGAGGGAAGGTCTGTCAAGATAACGGTATAGCCTAGACAGCTGAACAACGCCACAGAGGGAAGGTCTGTCAAGATAACGGTATAGCCTAGACCGCTGAACAACGTCACAGAGGGAAGGTCTGTCAAGATAACGGTATAGCCTAGACGGCTGAACAACGTCACAGAGGGAAGGTCTGTCAAGATAACGGTATAGCCTAGACCGCTGAACAACGTCACAGAGGGAAGGTCTGTCAAGATAACGGTATAGCCTAGACCGCTGAACAACGTCACAGAGGGAAGGTCTGTCAAGATAACGGTATAGCCTAGACCGCTGAACAACGCAACAGAGGGAAGGTCTGTCAAGATAACGGTATAGCCTAGACCGCTTAACAACGTCACAGAGGGAAGGTCTGCCAAGATAACGGTATAGCCTAGACCGCTGAGCAAAGTCACAGAGGGAAGGTCTGTCAAGATTACGGTATAGCCTAGACAGCTGAACAACGTCACAGAGGGAAGGTATGTCAAGATAACGGTATAGCCTAGACCGCTGAACAACGTCACAGAGGGAAGGTATGTCAAGATAACGGTATAGCCTAGACCGCTGAACAACGTCACAAAGGGAAGGTCTGCCAAGATAACGGTATAGCCTAGACCGGTGAACAAAGTCACAGAGGGAAGGTCTGTCAAGATAACGATATAGCCTAGACAGCTGAACAACGTCACAGAAGGAAGGTATGTCAAGATAACGGTATAGCCTAGACCGCTGAACAACGTCACAGAGGGAAGGTCTGTCAAGATAATGGTATGGCCTAGACAGCTGAACAACGTCACAGAGGGAAGGTCTGTCAAGATAACGGTATAGCCTTGACCGCTGAACAACGTCACAGAGGGAAGGTCTGTCAAGATAACGGTATAGCCTAGACCGCTGAACAACGTCACAAAGGGAAGGTCTGTCAAGATAACGGTATAGCCTAGACCGCTGAACAACGTAACAGAGGGAAGGTCTGTCAAGATAATGGTATAGCCTATACCGCTGAACAACGTCACAGCGGGAAGGTCTGTCAAGATAACGGTATAGCCTAGACCGCTGAACAACGTCACAGAGGGAAGGTCTGTCAAGATAACGGTATAGCCTAGACGGCTGAACAACGTCACAGAGGGAAGGTCTGTCAAGATAACGGTATAGCATAGACCGCTGAACAACGTCACAGAGGGATGGTCTGTCAAGATAACGGTATAGCCTAGACCGCTGAACAACGTCACAGAGGGAAGGTCTGTCAAGATAACGGTATAGCCTAGACCGCTGAATAACGCCACAGAGGGAAGGTCTGTCAAGATAACGGTATAGCCTAGACCGCTGAACAACGTCACAGAGGGAAGGTCTGTCAAAATAACGGTATAGCCTAGACAGCTAAACAACGTCACAGAGGGAAGGTCTGTCAAGATAACGGTATAGCCTAGACGGCTGAACAACGTCACAGAGGGAAGGTATGTCAAGATAACGGTATAGCCTAGACAGCTGAACAACGCCACAGAGGGAAGGTCTGTCAAGATAACGGTATAGCCTAGACCGCTGAACAACGTCACAGAGGGAAGGTCTGTCAAGATAATGGTATGGCCTAGACCGCTGAACAACGTCACAGAGGGAAGGTCTGTCAAGATAACGGTATAGCCTTGACCGCTGAACAACGTCACAGAGGGAAGGTCTGTCAAGATAACGGTATAGCCTAGACCGCTGAACAACGTCACAAAGGGAAGGTCTGTCAAGATAACGGTATAGCCTAGACCGCTGAACAACGTAACAGAGGGAAGGTCTGTCAAGATAATGGTATAGCCTATACCGCTGAACAACGTCACAGCGGGAAGGTCTGTCAAGATAACGGTATAGCCTAGACCGCTGAACAACGTCACAGAGGGAAGGTCTGTCAAGATAACGGTATAGCCTAGACGGCTGAACAACGTCACAGAGGGAAGGTCTGTCAAGATAACGGTATAGCATAGACCGCTGAACAACGTCACAGAGGGATGGTCTGTCAAGATAACGGTATAGCCTAGACCGCTGAACAACGTCACAGAGGGAAGGTCTGTCAAGATAACGGTATAGCCTAGACCGCTGAATAACGCCACAGAGGGAAGGTCTGTCAAGATAACGGTATAGCCTAGACCGCTGAACAACGTCACAGAGGGAAGGTCTGTCAAAATAACGGTATAGCCTAGACAGCTAAACAACGTCACAGAGGGAAGGTCTGTCAAGATAACGGTATAGCCTAGACGGCTGAACAACGTCACAGAGGGAAGGTCTGTCAAGATAACGGTATAGCCTAGACAGCTGAACAACGCCACAGAGGGAAGGTCTGTCAAGATAACGGTATAGCCTAGACCGCTGAACAACGTCACAGAGGGAAGGTCTGTCAAGATAACGGTATAGCCTAGACCGCTGAACAACGTCACAGAGGGAAGGTCTGTCAAGATAACGGTATAGCCTAGACGGCTGAACAACGTCACAGAGGGAAGGTCTGTCAAGATAACGGTATAGCCTAGACCGCTGAACAACGTCACAGAGGGAAGGTCTGTCAAGATAACGGTATAGCCTAGACCGCTGAACAACGTCACAGAGGGAAGGTCTGTCAAGATAACGGTATAGCCTGGACCGCTGAACAAGGCAAGAGAGGGAAGGTCTGTCAAGATAACGGTATAGCCTAGACCGCTTAACAACGTCACAGAGGGAAGGTCTGCCAAGATAACGGTATAGCCTAGACCGGTGAACAAAGTCACAGAGGGAAGGTCTGTCAAGATAACGGTATAGCCTAGACAGCTGAACAACGTCACAGAGGGAAGGTCTGTCAAGATAATGGTATGGCCTAGACCGCTGAACAACGTCACAGAGGGAAGGTCTGTCAAGATAACGGTATAGCCTTGACCGCTGAACAACGTCACAGAGGGAAGGTCTGTCAAGATAACGGTATAGCCTAGACCGCTGAACAACGTCACAAAGGGAAGGTCTGTCAAGATAACGGTATAGCCTAGACGGCTGAACAACGTCACAGAGGGAAGGTCTGTCAAGATAACGGTATAGCCTAGACCGCTGAACAACGTCAAAAAGGGATGGTCTGTCAAGATAACGGTATAGCCTAGACCGCTGAACAACGTCACAGAGGGAAGGTCTGTCAAGATAACGGTATAGCCTAGACCGCTGAATAACGCCACAGAGGGAAGGTCTGTCAAGATAACGGTATAGCCTAGACCGCTGAACAACGTCACAGAGGGAAGGTCTGTCAAAATAACGGTATAGCCTAGACAGCTAAACAACGTCACAG
Organism: Haliotis rufescens; assembly: GCF_023055435.1. Classification (NCBI taxonomy): domain Eukaryota; kingdom Metazoa; phylum Mollusca; class Gastropoda; order Lepetellida; family Haliotidae; genus Haliotis; species Haliotis rufescens. Next base: position 148,337 of record NW_025964168.1, read on the forward strand.
AGGGAAGGTCTGTCAAGATAACGGTATAGCCTAGACGGCTGAACAACGTCACAGAGGGAAGGTATGTCAAGATAACGGTATAGCCTAGACCGCTGAACAAGGCAAGAGAGGGAAGGTCTGTCAAGATAACGGTATAGCCTAGACCGCTTAACAACGTCACAGAGGGAAGGTCTGCCAAGATAACGGTATAGCCTAGACCGGTGAACAAAGTCACAGAGGGAAGGTCTGTCAAGATAACGGTATAGCCTAGACAGCTGAACAACGTCACAGAGGGAAGGTATGTCAAGATAACGGTATAGCCTAGACCGCTGAACAACGTCACAGAGGGAAGGTATGTCAAGATAATGGTATGGCCTAGACCGCTGAACAACGTCACAGAGGGAAGGTCTGTCAAGATAACGGTATAGCCTTGACCGCTGAACAACGTCACAGAGGGAAGGTCTGTCAAGATAACGGTATAGCCTAGACCGCTGAACAACGTCACAAAGGGAAGGTCTGTCAAGATAACGGTATAGCCTAGACCGCTGAACAACGTCACAGAGGGAAGGTCTGTCAAGATAATGGTATGGCCTAGACCGCTGAACAACGTCACAGAGGGAAGGTCTGCCAAGATAACGGTATAGCCTAGACCGCTGAACAAAGTCACAGAGGGAAGGTCTGTCAAGATAACGGTATAGCCTAGACAGCTGAACAACGTCACAGAGGGAAGGTATGTCAAGATAACGGTATAGCCTAGACCGCTGAACAAAGTCACAGAGGGAAGGTCTGTCAAGATAACGGTATGGCCTAGACCGCTGAACAACGTCACAGAGGGAAGGTCTGCCAAGATAACGGTATAGCCTAGACCGCTGAACAAAGTCACAGAGGGAAGGTCTGTCAAGATAACGATATAGCCTAGACAGCTGAACAACGTCACAGAAGGAAGGTATGTCAAGATAACGGTATAGCCTAGACCGCTGAACAACGTCACAGAGGGAAGGTCTGCCAAGATAATGGTATGGCCTAGACCGCTGAACAACGTCACAGAGGGAAGGTCTGTCAAGATAACGGTATAGCCTTGACCGCTGAACAACGTCACAGAGGGAAGGTCTGTCAAGATAACGGTATAGCCTAGACCGCTGAACAACGTCACAAAGGGAAGGTCTGTCAAGATAACGGTATAGCCTAGACCGCTGAACAACGTAACAGAGGGAAGGTCTGTCAAGATAATGGTAGAGCCTAGACCGCTGAACAACGTCACAGAGGGAAGGTCTGTCAAGATAACGGTATAGCCTAGACCGCTGAACAACGTCACAGAGGGAAGGTCTGTCAAGATAACGGTATAGCCTAGACCGCTGAACAACGTCACAGAGGGAAGGTCTGTCAAGATAACGGTATAGCCTGGACCGCTGAACAAGGCAAGAGAGGGAAGGTCTGTCAAGATAACGGTATAGCCTAGACCGCTTAACAACGTCACAGAGGGAAGGTCTGCCAAGATAACGGTATAGCCTAGACCGGTGAACAAAGTCACAGAGGGAAGGTCTGTCAAGATAACGGTATAGCCTAGACAGCTGAACAACGTCACAGAGGGAAGGTCTGTCAAGATAATGGTATGGCCTAGACCGCTGAACAACGTCACAGAGGGAAGGTCTGTCAAGATAACGGTATAGCCTTGACCGCTGAACAACGTCACAGAGGGAAGGTCTGTCAAGATAACGGTATAGCCTAGACCGCTGAACAACGTCACAAAGGGAAGGTCTGTCAAGATAACGGTATAGCCTAGACGGCTGAACAACGTCACAGAGGGAAGGTCTGTGAAGATAACGGTATAGCCTAGACCGCTGAACAACGTCAAAAAGGGATGGTCTGTCAAGATAACGGTATAGCCTAGACCGCTGAACAACGTCACAGAGGGAAGGTCTGTCAAGATAACGGTATAGCCTAGACCGCTGAATAACGCCACAGAGGGAAGGTCTGTCAAGATAACGGTATAGCCTAGACCGCTGAACAACGTCACAGAGGGAAGGTCTGTCAAAATAACGGTATAGCCTAGACAGCTAAACAACGTCACAGAGGGAAGGTCTGTCAAGATAACGGTATAGCCTAGACGGCTGAACAACGTCACAGAGGGAAGGTATGTCAAGATAACGGTATAGCCTAGACCGCTGAACAAGGCAAGAGAGGGAAGGTCTGTCAAGATAACGGTATAGCCTAGACCGCTTAACAACGTCACAGAGGGAAGGTCTGCCAAGATAACGGTATAGCCTAGACCGGTGAACAAAGTCACAGAGGGAAGGTCTGTCAAGATAACGGTATAGCCTAGACAGCTGAACAACGTCACAGAGGGAAGGTATGTCAAGATAACGGTATAGCCTAGACCGCTGAACAACGTCACAGAGGGAAGGTATGTCAAGATAATGGTATGGCCTAGACCGCTGAACAACGTCACAGAGGGAAGGTCTGTCAAGATAACGGTATAGCCTTGACCGCTGAACAACGTCACAGAGGGAAGGTCTGTCAAGATAACGGTATAGCCTAGACCGCTGAACAACGTCACAAAGGGAAGGTCTGTCAAGATAACGGTATAGCCTAGACCGCTGAACAACGTCACAGAGGGAAGGTCTGTCAAGATAATGGTATGGCCTAGACCGCTGAACAACGTCACAGAGGGAAGGTCTGCCAAGATAACGGTATAGCCTAGACCGCTGAACAAAGTCACAGAGGGAAGGTCTGTCAAGATAACGGTATAGCCTAGACAGCTGAACAACGTCACAGAGGGAAGGTATGTCAAGATAACGGTATAGCCTAGACCGCTGAACAAAGTCACAGAGGGAAGGTCTGTCAAGATAACGGTATGGCCTAGACCGCTGAACAACGTCACAGAGGGAAGGTCTGCCAAGATAACGGTATAGCCTAGACCGCTGAACAAAGTCACAGAGGGAAGGTCTGTCAAGATAACGATATAGCCTAGACAGCTGAACAACGTCACAGAAGGAAGGTATGTCAAGATAACGGTATAGCCTAGACCGCTGAACAACGTCACAGAGGGAAGGTCTGCCAAGATAATGGTATGGCCTAGACCGCTGAACAACGTCACAGAGGGAAGGTCTGTCAAGATAACGGTATAGCCTTGACCGCTGAACAACGTCACAGAGGGAAGGTCTGTCAAGATAACGGTATAGCCTAGACCGCTGAACAACGTCACAAAGGGAAGGTCTGTCAAGATAACGGTATAGCCTAGACCGCTGAACAACGTAACAGAGGGAAGGTCTGTCAAGATAATGGTAGAGCCTAGACCGCTGAACAACGTCACAGAGGGAAGGTCTGTCAAGATAACGGTATAGCCTAGACCGCTGAACAACGTAACAGAGGGAAGGTATGTCAAGATAATGGTATAGCCTAGACCGCTGAACAACGTCACAGAGGGAAGGTCTGTCAAGATAACGGTATAGCCTTGACCGCTGAACAACGTCACAGAGGGAAGGTCTGTCAAGATAACGGTATAGCCTAGACCGCTGAACAACGTCACAAAGGGAAGGTCTGTCAAGATAACGGTATAGCCTAGACGGCTGAACAACGTCACAAAGGGAAGGTCTGTCAAGATAACGGTATAGCCTAGACCGCTGAACAACGTCACAGAGGGAAGGTCTGTCAAGATAACGGTATAGCCTAGACCGCTGAACAACGTCACAGAGGGAAGGTCTGTTAAGATAACGGTATAGCTTAAACCTCTGTATAACACGAGAGAGGAGTGTTCCCGCTAGATAATGACACTATTTGTCTAGATCACTGGATAGAGGTATGGTCTGGCTAGATAAAGGTATACTCTAAACCGCTGGATAACGCCTTAGAGATTTGATCTAAAAATACATCTCGACATGATAAGTGTATCTCGACATAACAAGTGTCCGCTTTCTTTTTAACGAATCTCTTCACCGGAGGAAGTGACGACAAAGTAGGGCTGGGACGGGCAACTCGGGTACCCGGGTCGGGTGTGTACTGAGCAGGACCCGGTTACCCACAGGACTACCCGGACCCGTGGTTAGTCACGTGATATATTGTTTAATGACAAAAATTATCAGGAACTCTATGGTTACACAACAAATCACTGATGTTCGCATTTCTCTCTGACTAAGCAACCATTCCTTCTGATTTTTCACATGGTTGAATAAAGATATAACTTAATTCAGCTTCAGTGTATGAATGACCAGATTGTTTAATACATGTATCTAAATACGTTTTGCCAGGGCTATGCTAAAAATGTCCCCAATCGGACATTTTGAGACATCTCCTGAGACCTACCCGGGGAGGGTCGGGTAATAGGGGGATGGGTACCCGGGTAGTAAATTTGGACTCGTCCCAGCCCTACGACAAAGTATGCACAACAAATGGTATGCGCCTATATTCCAGTTGCATATCTTTCGTTAAAGGGTGAACGCTTTGCACAAGAACATTTAATGGCCCTGAATGTGAATATCTGGGCAATGAGACGTCAGCCGAACCATGTCCTCTTATATGGAGTTAGACCCCGATCTCTGTTTCAGCAGCCGTCTAGCTGAGTTCGCACCGTGCCACTCTTCAAGTCATAAATTTATGACTGCAATGAATACGGCATCTTTTAGATTAAACCATGAATGATAACACATGGTACATTTCCTCATAACCGTCTACCAGATTATAGCGACGTGCAGCAGGTTAAACCCCGCTAATACCAACACAAAGAAGGCATTTTACTCCTATAAATAATTGATGGGCTACTTACGGCTACATGACATAGATATCCCAATGGCGGAGCAAGTTGTCAGGACAATATCCTATAGTCCCCCCGGGTCAGATCTAATAGGAAAACATCCGGGCGTCACGTATGAGGGACGACTTCCGGTCAATTTTAAAGACATAAATCAGGGTATGATTCTCTTGTTACGAAACTAGAAATTATAACCAAATGCTTTTTCTTTCTATTTTTAGAATTCAAGTTAAATTTTTCATGCAGTCAATAGAAGTCTATGGAGCTTGCCGTCTCTTGCCGTCTCTTGCATAAAGCAGAGTCGATTGTACGATTCCAAAAATATCATGAGCATGTGTTTATGAATCACTATCAAATAGTAATGACACCAGATGTTAGCGAAAGGCCAGATGTTAGCAAAAAGGTGAGCGTATCCTGCCCTACCAGTGGCACCCGTCACAAACACATGCAAAGACAAGTCAATTGTTTACCTGAACAAGTCAAAATAGGGAATTGCATCGGACATCATTTTGTGACTGACATTTGGAAATGTCCTCTTCATGTCTTCCATTAAACCTTTTGAAAGCTTTACTGAGACTTTGAATGTTGTAACCTTGATCAAACAACTTCTGAGCAAGAGTCGTATGACGCACTTTGAAATCTTGGTAGAAAGAGCAAGATCGATTGTATCTCAAAAGTTGTGAAATGTAAACACCAAAGGCTGGAGCTGCTGGAATATTGCTCGACATGAAGGGAAAGTTGAAGTCATCCCTCTTGTCATAGTCTTGTGGAGAGGGTTTTGTCACTCTGAATCTTTATGCATAGATCTAAATATGAAACAGATGAGGCGGTCTCACTGGCCTCCCTTATTTCTAGTTCAGGTGGGTAAGTCAGTGGAAGGTAATTGGCTATTTGACCAGATCGTCGATAAACCTGAAGCTTAAGTTCAACTTTTTGACCAGATTACCTTGACTTTGCCAATCCGTGCAGGAATTCCGATTCATATACATAAAGAAGGGGGTACAACTGGTGCCCATTGGGGTGCCTACTTCTTGCCTTGCCGCCAATTAAATTAGCGTAGATGTTATCAATGAGGAAGTCCAGCATTTCACATATTGTTTTCTCAGTAAACTTCAGATGGCATTTGCTTAAGACTACCCTTCCTGTTATCATGGACCTCATTACACGTTCAAGTATCAGCGCTACTATTATGTGAGTCACCTCTAGCTACTGATTCCTACTGAAGACTACCAAGGTTTGAATGCTTTGCAGCTAACTGTCCCACCGAACTCTACCCATTGTGTGAGCTCCATGCAGCTACTATTGTATGGTGCCCTGAACACTACCATTGTGTGAGTCCTGTGAAGTTACCATTGTGTGCGTCCTCTGAACACTATCATTGTGTGAGTCCTGTGAAGCTACCATTGTGTGCGTCCTCTGATGCTCCAATTATCTGAGTCCTGTGAAGCTACCATTGTGTGAGACCCCTGAATCTACTTGTCCTACTGAACACTACAATTGTGTGTGACTCCTGAATCTACTTGTCCTACTGAACACTACAATTGTGTGAGACCCCTGAATCTACTTGTCGTACTGAACACTACAATTGTGTGTGACCCCTGAATCTACTTGTCCTACTGAACACTACAATTGTGTGAGACCCCTGAATCTACTTGTCCTACTGAACACTACAATTGTGTGTGACCCCTGAATCTACTTGTCGTACTGAACACTACAATTGTGTGTGACCCCTGAATCTACTTGTCCTACTGAACACTACAATTGTGTGTGACCCCTGAATCTACTTGTCCTACTGAACACTACAATTGTGTGTGACCCCTGAATCTACTTGTCGTACTGAACACTCCAATTGTGTGTGACCCCTGAATCTAGATCTACTTGTCCTACTGAACACTACAATTGTGTGTGACCCCTGAATCTACTTGTCCTACTGAACACTACAATTGTGTGTGACCCCTGAATCTACTTGTCCTACTGAACACTACAATTGTGTGACACCTCTGAACACTACAAATGTGTGAGACCCCTGAACACTACAATTGTGTGAGACCTCTGAACACTACAATTGTGTGGGACCCCTGACCACTATAATTGTGTGAGACCTCTGAACACTAAAATTGTGTGAGACCCCTGAACACTACAATTGTGTGAGACCTCTGAACACTACCATCGTGTGCGTCCTGTGAACACTATCATTGTGTGAGACCCCTGAATCTACTTGTCCTACTGAACACTACAATGGTGTGAGACCCCTGAACACTACAATTGTGTGAGACCTCTGACCACTACAATTATATGAGACCTCTGAACACTACCATCGTGTGCGTCCTGTGAACACTTTCATTGTGTGAGACCCCTGAACAATACCATTGTGTGAGACCTTTGAACACTACACTACACTAGTTTGAGACCTCTGAACACTACCATTGTGTGGGTTCCCCGAAAATACCATTGTGTGAGTCTTCTGAACACTACCATTGTGTGGGTCCTTTGAAGCTATCATTTGGTGAATCTTCTGAACAAAACCATTGTGTGAGTCTTCTGAACACTACCCTTGTATGGGTCCCCAGAAGAGCCAATTGTGTGAGACCTACTGAACACTACCATTGTGTGGGTCCCCAGAAGAATTAATTGTGTGAGACCTACTGAATACTACCATTGTGTGGGTCCCCCGAAAATACCATTGTGTGAGTCTTCTGAACACTACCATTGTATGGGTCCCCAGAAGAACCAATTGTGTGAGACCTACTGAATACTACCATTGTGTGGTCCCCCGAAAATACCATTGTGTAAGTCTTCTGAACACAACCATTGTGTGGGTCACCAGAAGATACTATTGTGTGAATCCTACTGAACACTACCATTGTGTGGGTCCCACGAAGATACCATTGTGTGGGTCCCCCGAAGATACCATTGTGTGGGTCACCAGAAGATACCATTGTGTGAGACCCCCGAAGATACCATTGTGTGAATCCCCCGAAGATACCACTGTGTGAGTACCCCGAAGATGCCATTGTGTGAATACCCCGAAGATGCCATTGTGTGAGTACCCCGAAGATACCATTGTGTGGGTCACCTGAAGATGCCATTGTGTGAGTCCCCCGAAGATACCACTGTGTGAGTCCCCGGAAAATACCATTGTGTGAGTCCTCCGACGATACCATTGTGTGAGTGCCCTACAGCTACTTGCAATGCTAACCACTACCATTGTGTGAGTGCCCTACAGCTACTTGCAATGCTAAACACTACCATTGTGTGAGTGCCCTACAGCTACTTGCAATGCTAACCACTACCACTGTGTGAGTGCCCTACAGCTACTTGCAATGCTAACCACTACCATTGTGTGACAAATCAGTGACTCAGGTCCACGTGTATGGGTATCTTTTTGCTAAATCAAATTAAGATGTGTATTTTATCCCGTCACAAGTTGATGCAATCACAATATGTATACAGGATACTCTCTAGAGGAGGTACACTGTTCTGTACATATGGATACATACAGGATACTACCTAGAGGAGGTACACTATCATGTGGACACACCTAGACACTTGTTCTAAAAGTAGGTTTGTGTCGAAAAAAATTACCGGTTTTTCACTTACACGGTATTCTTCTTGTGTTGTTCAAAAATCAATCAACTCCGGTACAAACATGTTTACGACATGTTCTGTAGAGAACCACCGATGCTATAGAGTGAGGCCAAATTACAGATCACTAAGAATGTATTTAACAAGTTCATTGCGGCGATCGTCTGAAAGATGCGATTTGTAAAGTGCCTGGGACTTCTATATGGCATTTGTTGCGGGGACGTCATTGGATCTTTCATGCACGGGGACATTGTTTGCAAATAATTTATTAAAGCGAGGCAAGGGCTCTATATGCGTCTGTTGTGTAGTGATATTATTAAATGTGTAACTGTTTGAATGCAGCACAGACAAACTAATTCCAGATTATTGACAACTGAATAGAAGTAAAGCTATTCTTGTTAGCACTTGTGTTTGTTGAGTACAGAGTTATAGATCCGGCGTCATGTAACAGACTGCAATTATCTATCGGAATTGTCTGCATGCGTATATCCACACTGGTGTACGTAGTGTCAACGTTGTTGTTTGACAGCTTAATCTGTATCCTGAATACAGTAATAATTACACACACCAGGGAGCACAGTCAGTTGTTACACACACCAGGGAGCACAGTCAGTTGTTACACACACCAGGGAGCACAGTCAGTTGTTACACACACCAGGGAGCACAGTCAGTTGTTACACACACACCAGGGAGCACAGTCAGTTGTTACACACACACCAGGGAGCACAGTCATTTGTTACACACACCAGGGAGCACAGTCAGTTGTTACACACACCAGGGAGCACAGTCAGTTGTTACAAACAACAGGGAGCACAGTCAGTAGTTACACACACACCAGGGAGCACAGTCAGTTGTTACACACACCAGGGAGCACAGTCAGTTGTTACACACACCAGGGAGCACAGTCAGTTGTTACACACACACCAGGGAGCACAGTCAGTTGTTACACGCCAGGGAGCACAGTCAGTTGTAAGACACACCAGGGAGCACAGTCAGTTGTTACACACACACCAGGGAGCACAGTCAGTTGTTACACACACCAGGGAGCACAGTCAGTTGTTACACACACACCAGGGAGCACAGTCAGTTGTTACACACACCAGGGAGCACAGTCAGTTGTTACACACACCAGGGAGCACAGTCAGTTGTTACACACACACCAGGGAGCACAGCCAGTTGTTACACACACACCAGGGAGCACAGTCAGTTGTTACATACACACCAGGCATCACAGTCAGTTGTTACACACACCAGGCATCACAGTCAGTTGTTACACACACCAGGCATCACAGTCAGTTATCACACACACCAGGCATCACAGTCAGTTGTTACACACACCATGCATCACAGTCAGTTGTTACACACACCAGGGAGCACAGTCAGTTGTAACACACACACCAGGGACCACAGTCAATTGTTACACACACCAGGGAGCACAGTCAGTTGTTACACACATACCTGGGAGAACAGTCAATTGTTACACACACACCAGGGAGCACAGTCAGTTGTTACACACACCAGGGAGCACAGTCAGTTGTTACACACACCAGGGAGCACAGTCAATTGTTACACACAACAGGGAGCACAGTCAATTGTTACACACACACCAGGCATCACAGTCAGTTGTTACACACACCAGGCATCACAGTCAGTTGTCACACACACCAGGGAGCACAGTCAGTTGTTACACACACACCTGGGACCACAGTCAGTTGTTACACACACCAGAGAGCACAGTCAGTTGTTAAACACATACCAGGCATCACAGTCAGTTGGTACACACACCAGGCATAACAGTCAGTTGTTACAAACACCAGGCATCACAGTCAGTTGTTACACATACCAGGGAGCACAGTCAGTTGTTACACACACACCTGGGACCACAGTCAGTTGTTACACACACACCAGGGAGCACAGTCAGTTGTTACACACATACCAGGGAGCACAGTCAATTGTTACACACACACCAGGGAGCACAGTCAGTTGTTACACACACCAGGGAGCACAGTCAGTTGTTACACACACCAGGGAGCACAGTCAGTTGTTACACACACCAGGGAGCACAGTCAGTTGTAACACACAACAGGGAGCACAGTCAATTGTTACACACACACCAGGCATCACAGTCAGTTGTTACACACACCGGGGAGCACAGTCAATTGTTACACACACCAGGCATCACAGTCAGTTGTTACAGACACCAGGGAACACAGTCAATTGTTACACACACCTGGCATCACAGTCAGTTGTTACACACACCAGAGATCACAGTCAGTTGTTACACACACACCAGACATCACAGTCAGTTGTTACACACACCAGGCATCACAGTCAGTTGTTACACACACCAGGCATCACAGTCAATTGTTACACACACACGAGGCATCACAGTCAGTTGTTACACACACCAGAGATCACAGTCAGTTGTCACACACACCAGGGAGCACAGTCAGTTGTCACACACACACCAGGGAGCACAGTCAATTGTTACACACACCAGGCATCACAGTCAGTTGTTACACACACCAGGCATCACAGTCAGTTGTTACACACACCAGGCATCACAGTCAGTTGTTACACACACCAGGCATCACAGTCAATTGTTACACACACACGAGGCATCACAGTCAGTTGTTACACACACCAGAGATCACAGTCAGTTGTCACACACACCAGGGAGCACAGTCAGTTGTCACACACACACCAGGGAGCACAGTCAATTGTTACACACACCAGGCATCACAGTCAGTTGTTACACACACCAGGCATCACAGTCAGTTGTTACACACACACCAGGCATCACAGTCAGTTGTTACACACACCAGGCATCACAGTCAATTGTTACACACACACCAGGCATCACAGTCAGTTGTTACACACACCAGAGATCACAGTCAGTTGTCACACACACCAGGGAGCACAGTCAGTTGTTACACACACCAGGGAGCACAGTCAGTTGTTACACACAACAGGGAGCAAAGTCAGCTGTTTCACACAACAGGGATTACAGTCAGTTGTTACACACAACAGAGAGCACAGTCAGTTGTCACACACACCAGGGAGCACAGTCAGTTGTTACACACACCAGGCATCACAGTCAGTTGTTACACACAAGGGAGCACAGTCAGTTGTCACACACACCAGAGATCACAGTCAGTTGTCACACACACCAGGCATCACAGTCAGTTGTTACACACAAGGGAGCACAGTCAGTGGGAACTGTTTATCGTACAATAAAACACTGCAGGGAGAATAAACAATGAGGGGCGCGGTCCCGAACTGTTCATTGTCCCTGGGGTGGTTTATTGTACGATGTACAACGGCCCCGAGTCATTTATGTCTGATGTGAGATACCGACATCATGTACAGCATGAGCTCTAAATATATTAAACAGTATATAACTAATGATCACTCCATGAATACAATCCGACTTCAGCAATGTCGGACAACTACATTTTATGAAGAGGGGGTTGAAGTTTGATATTTCCCGGATATTATCACAAATGTCACGTCGATTTTCTGTATCTTTTCTCCCAATTCCGATTGTCATATCTCGCCCACATTCGGACGCAATCGTTCGGCCATAGCGTCTATTTGCATTGTCCAGCAACATCTATGGGGAACAACTCACAAGACACTTCAATCTAAAAAATAACGTTGTACAATTTACGACGCCATCAAGATGCGAGCATGTGTTCTAATTTCAAGAAATGACGTCATAAGCGAAAAATATCGTGAAATAAACCACGCTTCGTTCTTTGTTGTTCTTCGTGATTTTATCGCGTAGCTATCTTCAATATATTTTACTTATAGTACCTTCCCGTGTTATATACACCGTCAGGATAATTCTCTAATTTGTGTATCAGTGAAAGCAATGTTGTCCTTTGAAATCATGTGATGCAATACATTGTACATAACTGAAGAAAAGCTCAAAATTACATATCAACATAACTTAATGAGTTTTTTTTAAAGAATCAATGGTTAGCAGTGCACGACAGATGGTGCTGTGCAGCGATATCGTGTGATAGACAGACACATACACAGTCAGACAGACACATACACAGTCAGACAGACAGACACACATTCAGACAGACACACACAGAGTAAGACACACACATACACACAGACAGAAACACACACAGAGTCAGAAACACACACACATACACAGTGACAGAAACACACACAGAGTCAGAAACACACACACATACACAGTGACAGAAACACACACAGAGTAAGAAAGACACAAAGAGAGTCAAACGCAATTCGTTTTGTAGAGTTACGTCCCTTTAGGCGCGCCAGGAACCTATGATTGTGGGTTCGATCGAAACCCGATTACATTTCTAGCTTTGTCAGCACCATACCCGTGCTCGTGGGTTTCACGAAAGTGCTAAACGTCTGTGACCTGCATCACTTCGGGCTTTCCTCCCACAGCAAGCTATATGAAAACAGGAATACTGTTCAAAGTGGCGTTAAACCCAAGTCACTCACTCACTCACTGAGTTCGTTATCGTGCCCATCATTGAGTGAATAATGACCCGGGGTCAGCAATATGCAAGCTATGTCAAGTCAACATCTTTTGATCCTACACCAGCACGTCATTAATATGTGAGAGTTAAAAGGCAAAAAAGGTTAAAAAATCTAACCAACGCGGATCTTGTTTACAGTCTGGCCTGACAACGTGTGCTAAACACAAAGCCCTCCGCCTCTGCGTGTCAACATAGTTCTACATCCCATTTGACGTAACTAGCGTAGTAATTATGCATTTCGTAATTACAAGCCAAAATCGATGACTTAGCTTCATGGTAAACTACCATTAGTACTTGTGGATGATTTAACACGATAATGGTATAGAAATGGAAAACCTTTAAACATGATTTTTGTATTTACGCGAAAAACTATTCCTAGCCAGTTCGGCGACCTCATTAACCGCGCGCTTATGGCCTCGGACAGAATGGAATATTATATTGTATAATTTTATACCGTCTGTTTAATGCTTTCACAATTCTCTGGGGAGATGCCGTTGTATATTGCCGGACTAATAACTCGCGTGTCGCAGTCAATATAGGAATAATAGTTTCTAGACATCACAGCAGTTGAACGAAGTATTTGTCCGGCGAATAATATCGCCCGTAGCTGAGCGTCGCGTCTGGTCTGTCTATAGTTGTTAACTATACTCCAATGTGCTTTTAACGAGGTTCACATCTCTGAATGCGATTGTGTGGAATTATATGACATATGGTAAAAGAAAAGATTTTCCCCGTCGGCTTTCCGCGATTACATTTTATTTAAATGAAAACGAAATACAATACTGAATACACACATGTATTAAGCCTCGTCAGCAGTGTTATGGAAAAAATGTGAAATAACAAATATTGAACCATTAATCTATCAAACAAACACGGACTGTTTGTGATGAAGCAAGCATCATATTAGCAAATGGAGTCGCATGGCACAAAACAAACCTCCGCGTTAAAATGACATTGTCATTAACTTACATAATTCTCAAATCAGGCGGTCCGGTTGATTGATTGCATTCAGGTCTTCAGAAACCAACAAGTGATTCACACACAAACCATTGGAACGTTTCGTCATAATGGCTTATCATCAGTGGACTAAGATTTTTAAAAGACATCCTGCTATCTGAAAAATTCTTTTCCCGGAATAATCCGTTAGTGACACGTCTTGCAGTCCTGGACCCACTTGCACAAAGCGATCTTAGCCCTAAGACTATTGTAAGCCTATGTTAAAGTATGGGAGCTACGATCATCTTAGCGCTAAGATCGCTTTGTGCAAGTGGGCCCTGGTCAATACAGCGACTGTATGGGATGAGTGGGTTCTGGGAGTAACACAGGGCACACTGTCTTCGTGTATAACCATGAGAGAAGAGAAGATTGACTAGGGTTTATACACTGTGGATGTACTAGTTAGATGTGCCTGTATAGCCCCTTAGCAATAGCAAATGGACCAGGGCGTATGCACGGCGAATATACAGTAAACTACGTTTATAACGAACACGTTTATAACGAACTGACCGATATAACGAACTTATTTTTAAGTCCCGACCATTTGTTGTATATATGTTGACATATGTATATATGCTCATAACGAACTACGGTTATTGCGAACTAAAATTAATGGTCCCTTTGAGTTCGTTATAACCGTAGTTTACTGTAGTATCTGTACCACCCTCAACCTGGTTTGTGTCCACAGCTATCAGTAGGACATACATGTTTAAAGAGACTAACCATTCAGGGTATCCCGATTAACCTATTCAGAATACCCCGGCTATCTATTCAGGCTATCCCGACTGCCTATTCAGGCTATCGATATTATCTATTCATGCTATCCTGACTGCCTATTCAGGCTATCGAGACTATCTATTCAGAACATCCCAACTATCTATTCATGCCCTCCCGACTGCCCGTTCAAGCTATCCCGACTGCCTGTTCAAGCTATCCCGACTGCCTGTTCAAGCTATCCCGACTGCCTATTCATGCTATCCCGACTATCTATTCAGACCATCCAGACAATCTATTCATGCTCTCCCGACTGCCTATTCAGGATATCGAGACTATCTATTCATGCTATCCCGAATGCCTATCCATGCCCTCCCGATTGCCTATTCAGGCTATCGAGACTATCTATTCAGACCATCCAGACAATCTATTCATGCTCTCCCGACTGCCTATTCATGCTATCGAGATTATCTATTCAGACTATCCATACTATCTATTCATGTTCTCCCGACTGCCTATAAGCTATTCAGACTATCCATATTATCTATTCATGCTCACCCGACTGCCTATTCATGCTATCCCGGCTGCCTATTCAGGCAATCCAGACTATCCATTCATGCTATTACAAGTATCTACCTGATGGGCTTTTAGGATACCTGGACTACCGTACATATGACCCATTGTATTCTGCAGTGGGTCGTTTCCTTCATGCAGTAGATCGCCACGTGCAGGGGGTCGTTTCCTTCATGCAGTAGATCGCCACGTGCAGGGGGTCGTTTCCTACATGCAGTCGATCGCCACGTACAGTGGTTCATTTCCTTCATGCAGTAGATCGCCACGTGCAGGGGGTCGTTTCCTTCATGCAGTAGATTGCACGTTCAGTGGTTCATTTCCTTCATGCAGTAGATCGCCACGTTCAGTGGGTCGTTTCATTCATGCAGTGAGTCGTTTCTGTCTTTCAGCAGATCGCCACGTGCAGTGGTTCATTTCCTTCATGCAGTGGGTCGTTTCTGTCTTTCAGCAGATCGCCACGTGCAGTGGGTCGTTTCTATCACACACTGCATCGTCTCTACTGTGTAGTTGGTAGTTTGCATGCGATCTTGTCTGACAAATCTTGCGTCAATATTCAACGCAGAAAAAATGATGTCAAGAGAATTTAAAGACAGACTTTGATTAGTTTAAATATAACAGGACAAAATCCTGTTTTCTTTGATTTTCCAATCGCCAGGCACTGATGGCAACCTTTCCGTCGACCTGTCTTCGTATGCCAATCAATAACATTGAAGAAGAGCGTTGTTTACATGCAATTGATTACAGATTACACTGAAATCAACGTCGGCAGCTGATTAGTTGATTGGCAGCCCAGTGGAATATGGAGCCCTGGAAAGAGCGTGATCGGCTTGCTCTTGAAGGAAAAAACAAAGGGGTTAATACAAAAGTCGGAATACGATAAAAAGTCGGAATACCACAAAGCGGAAGTCTGACAACCCGAAATATTTTTGGGGTTTTAGATAAGCGTTTTACAGCCTCCAGACGAATTCATTTCGATCTTTCTATAAGAAAAGAAAGATTTTTGTAGACCTGACTATAGGCTGCTTAAGTGTTTGTCTCTTCGGGCCATTACGATAAGTATGTACGCGACATCTCAATGTGTGGCATGACCCCGTGAACTAGTACAAAGCCTGTCTCAGTAATAGTCAGTGTCAGAACGCACTTGATTAGATTAAGATGAACGCAACCAATACAGTGTCGCCATCTTTGATGTAAAGTAATTAGTTTTTGACATTAAGTTTATTACTGCATTCCACATGGCTTGTGTTAGTCTAACACAGCGTTAAATGTGCTATGTATATTTCCTGTTTAGTGATATAGCGGGTAAGTGAGTGAGTGGGGTTGAAGGTAGCTCGGAACAGGTTTTGTCACCTACTTCACGGCGTGAAAGAGGCAAACCGAAGTAATGCATGTCTTAGACGACCACCTACGTTCACGGAATTCTAGAATACGACAGTCTCGCTCACCTTTTGATAAGTAGCATCGTTATTCTACACGTTCTATGTCTGATACACGGTTAATGCCCTATTTATATTCCCAGCTACAACGAAGGTAAAATATAATTTTGAAATATTCAAAATACGTTACAGCGGGTAAATTTAGCTCCAATCTAATCTTCTCACAACATTTGATATGTTTTCAAATTTTGACAGGAAGCTAATGCTGTCCTTGTTTACAATGAATGAAGGTTTATCTGGATTTATTTAAATTGAATGAAAACCTGGAATGGTAAATAACTATGTAATCACGTGACGCTCTGGTAGAGATTGTGTGCCAGTAACATGAAACAAACAGCTTGCACCCCCCAAGTCGTTATAATTCGTAATAAGTGTGTTTGTTATATCCATCAATGTTACATGCTAAATATACAGCAGGTATGAGAGAGAGAGAGAGAGAAAGAAAGAGAGAGAGAGAGAGAAGAGAGAGAGAGAGAAAGAAAGAGAGAGAGAGAGAGAGAAAGAGAGAGAGAGAGAGAAAGAGAGAGAGAGAAAGAGAGAGAGAAAGAGAGAGAGAGAAAGAGAGAGAGAGAGAGAGAGAGAGAGAAAGAAAGAGAGAGAGAGAGAGAGAGAGAGAGAGAGAGAGAGAGAGAGAGAGAGAGAGAGAGAGAGAGAGAGAACGTCATCTGCCCACCAGTTTGCAAGGTGATGGCTTTGGGTTTCTGCTACCCTTGACGCCCAATAATCTGCTTAGAGAACTGCGTCAGAATAATATCAGGTTTAAATGGTCGTGGAAATACACAGGCGTGTTGTTCCGCCGGGGTGATGCACCTGTGCACAGGTCTGGTGTCGTCATGGCTGCAATGCATGCCTGTGGCTTTGAACTCATTCGACATCCTTCGTATTCACCCGATTTAGCACTGACAGATTTCACCCTCTTCCTCAACTTGAAAACAAGACCATACTGGCTAGCATATATGTAAATGATGATGACGTCATTTCTTATATGGGGAGTTTAACAAAACAAGGGGAAAAACTACATCATGGGGGTCGTTGGCAGACGTGTGTGGACCTCAGAAGGGATGATGTTGACAAATTATCAGCAGCCAACTGCATAGTTAGGCTTAGAACGTTTAACCACCCCAGGTATGTTTGCGACGTCAAGGGCAACTTCCGCAGCCAAGCAGCCGGACTGTGGGAATGGCGCCGTGTTGATACCTCGCATCAAGTGTAACTTGTTTTCATATAATAATTCATACCAAGAAAAGGCTCAATGGTATCAGAGAATGTTTAAATACAAAATCTAATAACATTGACAAATAGGATGACAGGTAGGTAGATCGATTGACACCGAAATCAGTTGACATAATTTGCACGTGCAATCCGAGGAAATGGTGACATGCCAAGGAATTATTAACGTAACAGTTCAAGGTGCAGAGGATGTCGAGTTATGCGACACGGTCAACTCTAGAACAATGGCATCTGGCACACGTGTAGTAAAAGTAGGAATTACGCTGGAAAGGACCCAACATGATTATCATAGTTAAGCTTGAAGGAAGTTTAAATATCTTTCACACACAAGGATTCTGGTAGTTTGCACCTTTATTCTGTCGTTACAGCTGGCTAACAGAGCCAGTATGTTATAATTAATCATTGACAAGAAAAGACACATGTACGTAATGAACTGGTAAGGCTGGTACTTGTGGAGGCGTGACCATTGCTCCATGTTTAACTGTATTCAGTCCTTGTATTTATAATTTATATGTGTTTATTTATAATACCGAGAGGACTTTGGCCTATAGAACATGTTATATATCAATTGGTGTATATACGTGTACAATTATAAGGTAACATATTTGGAACTTCTTAGGTTCAAAGCATACAATATGTTCAAACACAGCTTTTTCGTTACTACAGTCATTGTTACTTGACTGCAAACTAGGATAACGGATATAATGTTAATCAATGAGTTGAGCATACAACGGACATGTTAGCAAGAAATGATCATGATATTCAGTTTCTAGAAAGTTTAAATCGCAATACTGACAAATTCTGTGTTCTTCATATCCCATTATATCTTTCCGTGTCGACAAAGAGTTCGTGTGAGCTGAATCTTGCAATTATTCAAAATGTTTTCACTGTCACATTAAATATTCATTGCTCTCTTCAGAAACAGTTTTCAAAGAGGGAATAACTTGATAGTTTATTGTATAATGCCAGAGACTGATGCCAGTTTGGAATGCAGACATCTTACAAGCTCTGAGTGAAAACATATATGACATGGTCTAGTATATACATGTCCTGTTATGTCCATATATTACCATAACCACATGATTAAGGCTGATATTGAACAGAAGATGCCCAGTTTGTCTGTCCTGGTTGATCATAGAGTTCTAAAATTTCTTTGCATATCTTGTTTCGGGCATTTGAGGTAATCTAATCCAGTATTTTATCGTCTTTACCTTAGCAAATATAGTCAATGGGCTTTGTCCACATTCTCCGTAACCATTAAATTAGATGTGCAAGGGTTCACACCAAGGAATCTTTGGCATGGATATGCACAAACTTTTTCTATAACATCAAACATTTCAAACCCCCCAAACACCGCTCCATTTAACATAATTGGATTTATTTTGTATCGAAAATCTTAAAGAATGTATTATAGGATATAGTTCCAAGAACTTTCATATATGAAGGACTCCAATTAGGATCTTCTTACCTTGTAGAGCACCGTGGTTACCAACTATGTATAATTAGAAATTGGCGCAATGTAATAATATATATCTTATTTATATGACGATCTAACATAGAGAATGCAGCACTGTAGATTCATTTTGTGACATGACAAGCTTTTTAAATCATTTTTTTCTGAAGGCGTTTATATAAACAGACGAACGCTTTAGTATCATGACTTAAATCGAACACCTGGCCATAAAGCTTCAAAGAAAATGGGGGGCACAGGTGGCCCAGTCGTCTGAGGCGCTGCGATTCGCTGTGCAGAGTCCCTTCGGCACGCCAGACTGTGACTGTGGGTTCGAATCCCGATTCGCCCTGATTATGTTTCTAGGTTTGTCAGCACCATTCCCGTGCTCGTGGGTTTCACCGAAGTGGTAAACGTCTGAGACCTGCATCACTTCGGGCTTACTTCCCACATTAAGCTGACACGCTCTCTCATAAATAAAATGTTTATGAAGCAGCCAGAATTATACAATCGTATGACGGAAAGAAATGTGTTGCTCATTCTCTAAGAGTCCGTTCGAAGGATTGGACTCCCCCCCATCTTATTTTAGAGGCCACGTGTTCCAATGTCCAATTATATTTGCCCAGAGTTCTATTTAATGGTCGTGGGTTTGGTTATGGCGACAATGTGTCGCCTATATTATATTTTATTCTACCGATGTAGTTTAATTTCTCAGAACATTTGATAGCCTTATCTCAATATTTGTCTGTTGCAACTGTTTTTTGCTAACGATATTAAGTTGTTCTGTGAGTCAATATTTGTTTATAAGCACATCCCGACATATAACACTAAAGCTGTGATTTTTAGACTAGACGACAGATTTACCATAAAGGGAATATGAATTCTGGAATAAGGCATGTATATAGTGTTAATAGCCTATGCCGGAAGATAGGTTTTATCTGAAAAAGTTGCAGCAACAAATATAGCATCCATTTGTCTTGAATAATATTCTTACTTGTAACCCTCAATTTACCAATAACCAATCTTCACTATTTGAGATACTCAATATTCCATGACTTAAGCTGTTGGTGGAAAGTTTGGAGTTGATAGTATGCCAACGTTGTTCAAAGAAAAATCCTTAATGTAAAAAGCAATATCTCGAATTAAAACTCATCGAATTACAAGAAGAAATGCGCATGCAACAAGTCTGGCCTATTAACACGTTACTCATATTGAATCTCGTGTTTGAACAATGTTGACGCTGGTGCTATTAGATATGTGAAGGACCCATGAATATCCGGGGTAGAATAGGTCTTCAGCAAGCCATGCTTGCCGTAAAAGGCGACTATGCTTGTCGTAAAAGGCGACTAACGGGATCAGGCTCGCTGACCTGCTTGATGCAGGTCATCAAAGACGTATATACGTCTTTGATGTCATCGTATCCCAATTGCGTGGATCAATGCTCATGATGTCAATCACTGGATTGTCTGGTCCAGAATCGATTATTTACAGACCGCCGTCATATAGCTGGGGTGTTGCTGATTGCGGCGTTAAACAACAAACAAACAACAAGGAATGTGAAGAATTAGGAAAGATGAATCAAATCATGTTCTGATGATGTCATTGATCAGAAGGGGGCATACATCCGAATATTTAAACACAATTATCACAAATGTCAATCTTTTGGCAGTTTGAGGTTGTATACCTAAGAGGCAAGTTGAAATACGCTTCTGTGTTGCGGACAGAGTGTGAGTGAGTTGGGTTTTTTAACGCCGCTTTTAACAGTATTCCAGTTATATCACGGCGTGTCAGCTTAATGTGGGAGGAAAGCCCGAAGTGATGCAGGTCTCAGACGTTTACCACTTCGGTGAAACCCACGAGCACGGGTATGGTGCTGACAAACCTAGAAACATAATCGGGTGAACCGGGATTCGAACCCACAATCATAGGTTTCTGGCGTGCCCAAGGGACGCAACTCTGCACAGCGAATCGCAGCGCCTTAGACGACTGGGCCACCCGTGCCCTCTGTTGCGGACAGACATTCAACAATGTGGAGTAGGCGCTCACGAAGAAGCTAACATCCACAAAAATCCATTCTTAAGATCACAGTCACGTTTAAAAGATATACTTCCAGTTGTTACTTTTTACTTATAATAATGAAAATGAAACAGCAACGTGTATCACTGCATTTACCTCATGCCACAACATCTGATTACCTTGATAATGATATACAGTATTCTAGAACTGGCTATTCATTGTATTCTGGAAGATAGACGTGAAATGGATGGGTGTGTTATTAATGTCACTCACATTTGTCATCACGTTCATCACATATGCAAATATGTTTATGCCGTCATGTGTTTTAGACATTTGACAGAGAAGAAAACGTTTACACAATTACCCCTACGACACCTAGAATCTGGATAAGTTCAAAAAGAGAGACTCGTGTATTTATCTGCTTGATCATAATCATGTAGATACTTCTCATAACATGGTGTTATTCATATTTAGCTTTTCAGTGGGAGGGTCGGTACTTGACACGCACACTGTCATAATTTAATAACGATGCGTGAATATTTTGGTAATCAAATTTACTTATCAGATGTGAAACCCATGTAATGTTTTCGTTAAATGTAAATTATGCATGTAAATAGGCCCTCTAACATCTAACTATCAAGTTAGAAGCACACGGAGCTAAATGTAGTTAATAATTGATTTATTCTTCTGAATGTTCTATCTTATAATAACACTATTATATCAGTGGTGTGTCTGGCTTAATATTGTGCGTCAGTTATTGGTATATATTCTACCGGCATGACTCTCTAGTGGAGGAACGAGCACCTCTATGTACAGATAGTGGAAGGGAAAGGGTTTTGACACGTGATGGTGGAAGGGAAAGGGTCATGACACGTGATGGTGGAAGGGAAAGGGTCATGACACGTGATGGTAGAAGGGAAAGTGTCATGACACGTGGTGGCCGAAGGGAAAGGGTCATGACACGTGATGGTGGAAGGGAAAGTGTCATGACACGGGATGGTGACGTGGCCGTTAGGACAGCGTGATGCCACATGGTGGGAGGGAAAGTGTAATTACACGTGATGGTGGAGTAAGTGAGTGAGTTGGGTTTAACGTCGCTTTTAACAGTATTCCAGTTATATCACGGCGTGTCAGCTTAATGTGAGAGGAAAGCCCGAAGTAATGCAGGTCTCGGGCGTTTACCACTTCGGATATGGTGCTGACAAACCTAGAAACATAATCGGGGTTAACCCGGATTCGAACCAACGATCATAGGTAATATCATGACATTGGATGGTTGGGAGACAATATCATGACAAGGGGTGGTGTGTGTGTATGTGGAGGGGGGGGGGGGGGGGGCAATATCATGACAAGGGGTGGTGTGTGTCTATGTACAGGGGGGGGGGGGGGCAATATCATGACAAGGGATGGTGTGTGTGTATGTGGAGGGGGGGGGGGGGCAATATCATGACAAGGGATGGTGTGTGTGTATGTGGAGGGTGGGGGCAAGTTCATGTCAAGGGGTGGTGTGTGTGTATGTGGAGGGGCAATATCATGACAAGGGATGGTGTGTGTGTATGTGGAGGGGGGGCAATATCATGACAAGGGGTGGTGTGTGTGTATGTGCAGGGGGGGCAAATTCATGACAAGGGCTGGTGTGTGTGTATGTGGAGGGGGCAATATCATGACAAGTTATGGTGGAGGGGACATTATCATGACAAGGGATGGTTAAGGGGACACGATCATGACAGACAATGCACGAGTTGACAGAGGCAAAGGGGATTAAGAAGATAATTTACGGCCCATGTCACAAGCTTCATTCACATTCTGACCACAGTGGGATTACTGGGATTGTGTTTAATGCAATTTCTCGCCTTGAGCTGATTCTCCTGTGAAACAGTCCGTGAACAGATAGAGTAATCCAGTGAGCACGCTTCCCCGCCAAGGCGTGAGAAACCGAGCTATCGGCCATCTTGTCTGCGCTCCTCAATTTCCCTTCCCAGTTGAAGTTGAATGTAATATCACGCCTTCCACGTTCACCCCGGAGCTGCGATGTCGTCCGCGGAGGACCACAGCACTTCTATTGACGCTTGCCACTTATTCCTATGTGCTTGGTAAACACGTCCTACCGGTTTACCTCCGCTCTACGTGGCTATCTGTCCCTCGTTTCTGACCATCGGCGTCGATGGAGAAGTGAGCGAGTTGAGTTTAACGCTGTTCCAGATAGCCTTCAGACGTTGGCCCACGTTGGCATTGGTTGGCACTGTCGCGGCCTGATTGCATAAATTGGCCCAACGTTGTAACAACGTCAGGTAGCATTTCGGAAATTATATTCAAGGGACACTACTCTAAATTGACTTCTCACAGGGTCTATCAGAAACATACTTATCTGCATTTGATTCGCATGCGCTAAGCGGTAGATATTTAGGCGAATATAACGTCCGGCGCGTACACGTTCCAGTCGCTTGCAACAATTGCCTCTTCACTGTCACTGTTGGAATAACAAAGACACGGGTGTTAATTCAGGAATTGTTATTGTTCACCGTGGTTTTCACAAGCTTGCTTCTAATCTTGAATATTAAGCTTGTTTTACAAATACTGTATGTAGAGAAATACTATCTCGCCGTCGCGCATTAATATGTGTGGAAATGTGTATGTAGTGCCTTTAGATTTGATGCATTTTATACGTCCATATTTGAAACAGATAAGAGCGCATGTTTACACAAATCTTTTCCTCATAGTGAAGAAATGATGTACAGATGCAAAGAAACTTTCAAAGCTTTCGAAAGCTATGAATACACAATGTCATTTAGAAAGTACGAGAATCTGTACTTTACACAGAAAGTGTTATTCAAAATATAATATTTGTTACAAGAAAGGGGTGTTTTGAAATTCAATGTCTTTTAGGTTCTGAGAGCGTTTGGTCATCAACATAATTTCCTTAAATTAGCTTAATGAGCTTAAGGTAACCCCACATTCTGCGAAATACAATACGAAACAAATTAGATCCCAAAGGGCCATTTGGTTAATAGTCCCGTGAAGATCCGGGGTAGAATAGGTCTTCAGCAAGCCAGGCAAACGGTAAAAGGCGACTATGTTTGTCGTAAGAGGCGACTAACGGGATCGGGTGGTCAGGCTCGCTGAATTAGTTGATGCATGTCATCGTATCTCAATTGCGCGGATCGATGCTCATGAAGTCAATGACTTGATTGTCTGGTCCAGACTCGATTATTTACAGACCGCCGTCTTATAGTTTTCATATTGCTGAGTGCGGCGTTAAACAACAAATAAACAATAAATATTGGTGAATAGAATCAACAATTTCCAGCTATTCCTTGTTAAGCTAACGCCATAACATTGAAGTTTCATCATTCAATAATCAACAAGTATTTGATTAAAAAGCTAAAATAAATATATAGGGGATTTTACAACCTATAGCTAAACAAATTACTGAGAAACAAAAGAATATATTTAGATAATAATTGTCTTGAGATTTTGTCGTGTCAAGTTTGAGACTGACGAAGCATTATTACACAGAACAAATTGCATTAACATGTTTTTATGTCATGGATTGACGAAATAGTCCTGTAAAGCTTTAATATACGACTTGTACACCACATATTTCGGCCTTTCCAATGGTAAACATGAAATCACCAAATTTGGATATTAGGCCCCTTCTCGTTCCCCCCCTTCCCATTTTGTTGAGCGCGAGCGTGGTGATAATAAACTAATGATTATCATCAGGGAGAATCTGGGATTCAAACACACGACGAGAAGATCCTTACATGACAATTAGACGCTACTCCTCACAGTGAATTGCATCTTCTCGATGTGCCCCACTAGTACTGTAATAGCTGTAAGATATAGAGAATACTCAACTCACTCCCTTGTAATAGCAATTTTATGAAACTATTGAATAGATCTGGTATATGACGAGCGAATGTGTTTTCAGAGTTGTGGCGTTCTTGTAATCGATGCCAGAGGTTTCAAATGTCCAGTTTTGGCATATCAAATGCTCACCTGTAAAAAACATCTTCATCATAGTCTATTTCGGCACAGGCGAAGACCCTTTGCCCATGGTGGAGCAATTTTACAGCAGCCACATTAGTCGTGCATGTATAGTTATGATAATATGATTGTGTCCTAAATTGAACAGCCTCATAAACATATCAAGACTTGGAATAGCATTTAGAAGCGAATACAAATAAGAGAGAATATACGGAATATGTTCATCATTCACCTGATGAAGGTGTAGGCATATACCCCGAAACACGCTGTGTTCCCCATAATATAGAAGTTGACATCCATATACTCTCTCTCTCTCTCTCTCTCTCTCTCTCTCTCTCTCTCTCTCTCTCTCTCTCTCTCTCTCTGTGTCTCTCTCTCTCTCTCTCTCTATCTATCTCTCTCTCTCTCATAAACATACATTGTCAGATTTCTTACAAGATCAACATTATCACTTGCCATCAATAAATTTCAATAATTTATGGTGGGAAATCTTGTGTATTGGCTTAAGATAGGGAGGTCACGTAATTCATCACATGTATTTCAAACAGGTGGTAAATGATACTATTCTTCTAAATAGCCCAATTTCCATTCAACGCATGGTCGTTTTTGTCTGGGAACATTTGTAAATCTACATATTTCAAATTCAAGGTGATGCGAGCTACGTCTAAACCTAACTAATCTCCATTTACCCCGTGGGTTTCAACAGGTGATAAACATTGAAAACCTGCATCTCTTCAGACGTGTCCCCCCTCCCCCCCCCCCCCCCCCCCCCCCCTCCCACCCCCCTCCACGCTCACACATACATACACACACACACATACACACACACACACACACACACACACACACACACACACACACACACACACACACACACACACACACACACACACACACACACACACACACACACACACACACACACACACACACACACACACACACACACACACACATCAATCTGACATGACGTGCTGTAACTGAAATACTGTTCAAAACGGCGTAAAAACCAAACTCACCATCTTCCGAATCTTAATCACAACAAAACAAAAACCAATGTTCAAAAGAAATTAAGCCATAACGTTTTGTCTTTCTGTTATGTAACAATTCACGAATATACAGAATATTTAACGGTTACCAATGATTGCGGAACAATCTGCTGCAGTTCAATGCCCACTAGGCCCTCACACGATTGGTTCTACCGTTAAACATGTAGGCTATTTTCGTGCTGAAGTCACAATACGGAAAGATTCTAATGTTTTTCATATTATGCAATTACACTAGATCACTATATTTCAGTTCCGTGGAGCTATTTGCTTGACGGATGCTGTGCGTGACTGACAGTATATGTGTCTGGTCTAACTGCAGCGCCGTTTTGATTTGCTGTAATTACATGGCTGGTCCAGTAAGTCACACGTGATCATAGAACATTACGTTATTTCCACGTCCCCCAAGCACATCTAGACTCAGACAACTTGTATTTATTCTGACGGATATAAATGACCGTTCCACACAACCGTAACCTAAATCCTGTAAATGTTCCAAATAAGATGGAAACAATGTGTTTCAGATGCACTAAAATGTTCCTCCTTGCAACCTGAAAACATCACTTCTATATCTCGTACTTTGTCTGTGTTTAGTTTAGTTTAGTTTAAACATATTGTATTCTCATGAAAAGGATTGGGCACAAGATATCACAACTCAGAATGCCCTGTCCCATAGGTGTACATGTATGCTTTTTTTAGTTAATAAATTAAATGACAGAAAGGAAAGAAAAGAGAGAGAGAAACGTATGTACATTCACATTGCTCACTTTGTCTTTGTTGGTAAGAAAGACTGGTACCTAGCCTAGGACTCATTCACGTGTATTATAGTCTTTCCATAGCCACATTGCATTTTCATCACGAACGTACAGTAACGAATAGGACAAGGAGCGATCCAGGAAAGAACAACGGTCTACGTCACAATCTGCAAAGGGAGACAAGCCCCTCCGCTATTCACTACTCAAGACGACAACGTGTCTCCCCATGAACAAGCAGCATCTTTCTGCATCACTCAAGTAGACAATATATCTCTCTTAGACAAGCAGCATCTTTCTGCATCACTCCAGTAGACAATAGACCTCCCATAGAGAAGCAGCATCTTCGTAACTTAAGTAGTCAGTAGATTCACCTGTACACAAACAACACCCTCCCCATATTGAAATAGACGCGTACAGACCCTGTCCATCTTTTTGTGTGTCAGTAGATTGACCTGTAGACAAGCACCTGCACTCCCCATCTTGTAGTGTTTCAGTATGTTCACCTACAGACAAGCACCAACTCTTCCCATCTTGTAGTGTTTCAGTATGTTCACCTATAGACAAGCACCAGCTCTCCCCATCTTGTAGTGTGTCAGCAGATTCACCTACAGACAAACACCAGCTCTCCCCATCTTTTAGTGTGTCAGCGGGTTCACCTAAAGACAAACAGCAGCTCTCCCAATCTCGTAATGTGTCAGATTCGCCTACAGACAAGCACCAGCTCTCCCCATCTTGTAGTGTGTCAGTATGTTCACCAACAGACAAGCACCACTTCTCCCCATCTTGTAGTGTGTCAGTATGTTCACCAACAGACAAGCACCACCTCTCCCCGTCTTGTAGTGTGTCAGTATGTTCACCAACAGACAAGCACCACCTCTCCCCATCTTGTAGTGTGTCAGTATGTTCACCAACAGACAAGCACCACCTCTCCCCGTCTTGTAGTGTGTCAGTATGTTCACCAACAGACAAGCACCACCTCTCCCCATCTTTTAGTGTGTCAGCGGGTTCACCTACAGACAAACAGCAGCTCTCCCAATCTCGTAATGTGTCAGATTCACCTACAGACAAGCACCGGCTCTCCCCATCTTGTAGTGTGTCAGTATGTTCACCTACAGACAAGCACCGGCTCTCCCCATCTTGTAGTGTGTCAGTATGTTCACCTACAGACAAGCACCGGCTCTCCCCATCTTGTAGTGTGTCAGTATGTTCACCTACAGACAAGCACCAACTCTTCCCATCTTGTAGTGTTTCAGTATATTCACCTATAGACAAGCACCGGCTCTCCCCATCTTGTAGTGTTTCAGTATATTCACCTACAGACAAGCACCAGCTCTCCCCATCTTGTAGTGTTTCAGTATATTCACCTACAGACAAGTACCGGCTCTCCCCATCTTGTAGTGTTTCAGTATATTCACCTACAGACAAGCACCGGCTCTCCCCATCTTGTAGTGTTTCAGTATATTCACCTACAGACAAGTACCGGCTCTCCCCATCTTGTAGTGTTTCAGTATGTTCACCTACAGACAAGCACCACCTCTCCCCATCTTTTAGTGTGTCAGCGGGTTCACCTAAAGACAAACAGCAGCTCTCCCAATCTCGTAATGTGTCAGATTCACCTACAGACAAGCACCAGCTCTCCCCATCTTGTAGTGTGTCAGTATGTTCACCTACAGACAAGCACCGGCTCTCCCCATCTTGTGTGTGTGTGTCAGTGTGTTATCATCTCCCCATAGATAGGCAGCAGTCCCTCTACTGACAGGTATCACGATGAGGAAAGAGCGTCACTCCATCACATAAGTAATTATGTCCCTTAGAGAGCATCAGTGCTAATCATGATGAAAACACTGTCAAATAAGACTTCATGGTGAGAATAAACAATTAGCTTTGTCGTGATAAATGACATAGGGAACTCCTTTCCTTGGCTTCCTCTCCTTCCAGAGTTTATAAAACATGCCTCTATGCGTGTTTTAGAATCAATATCAATTGATTTCTTCACAGTAAATCTGCATGCTTCAAGAATTATAGCCAGATAAAATAACTAAAGCGTTATAACTTCCCATGCGTCGATGAATCGTTACATGTTTTCGAAGATAAAACTAAAATTGAACTCATTATATTTGTTACGGGCTTTAGAAGATAAGAACAACCCAATCACCATATTTGTTAAAAATCTCAGGGGGACATGGAACTTATTAAGATTTAGATTTTTTTGGTTTAGGATTTCACGGGAGGCGTTGAAAGAAATGAATCATTCACATTGTCACGACGATCCTTTCCACATGAGACTATTTGTGAAATGTATTTCTGGGCATATCGCGTGATATCATGACAGTTCTACGGACGGTATGCAATCCTGCTTTTCTAATCCCAATAATTGAAGGAACCATGTTTTTATTGTTCTTATACAATACATGCATGCGTTTCAATAGGCCTTCATCAATTATTTCCCTTTGCCACGAGAGGATATTTGACGCCATGAACAAAATGTGGTGTTAATGTATCTTATTCTGCATATCATGACGTAAACATGCTGTCTGTACATTTCTCTGACTTTAGCCCTCTGTCATGTGCATCTCTCTCTGTAGCCCTCTGTCTGTACATCTCTCTGTCTTTAGCCCTCTGTCATGTACATCTCTCTGTCTTTAGCCCTCTGTCTGTACATCTCTCTGTCTTTAGCCCTCTGTCTGTACATCTCTCTGTCTTTAGCCCTCTGTCATGTACATCTCTCTCTGTAGCCCTCTGTCATGTACATCTCTCTGTCTTTAGCCCTCTGTCTGTACATCTCTCTGTCTTTAGCCCTCTGACATGTACATCTCTCTCTGTAGCCCTCTGTCTGTACATCTCTCTGTCTGTAGCCCTCTGTCATGTACATCTCTCTGTCTTTAGCCCTCTGTCATGTGCGTCTCTCTGTCTTTAGCCCTCTGACATGTACATCTCTCTGTCTTTAGCCCTCTGACATGTACATCTCTCTGTCTTTAGCCCTCTGTCATGTGCATCTCTCTGTCTTTAGCCCTCTGTCGTGTACATCTCTCTGTCTTTAGCCCTCTGTCATGTACATCTCTCTGTCTTTAGCCCTCTGTCATGTACATCTCTCTGTCTTTAGCCCTCTGTCATGTGCATCTCTCTGTCTTTAGCCCTCTGTCATGTACATCTCTCTGTCTTTAGCCCTCTGTCATGTACATCTCTCTGTCTTTAGCCCTCTGTCATGTACATCTCTCTGTCTTTAGCCCTCTGTCATGTACATCTCTCTGTCTTTAGCCCTCTGTCATGTGCATCTCTCTGTCTTTAGCCCTCTGTCATGTACATCTCTCTGTCTTTAGCCCTCTGTCATGTAC
This sequence comes from Haliotis rufescens, assembly GCF_023055435.1. NCBI lineage: Eukaryota > Metazoa > Mollusca > Gastropoda > Lepetellida > Haliotidae > Haliotis > Haliotis rufescens. The sequence continues at coordinate 178,712 of NW_025964168.1, forward strand.
ATCTCTCTGTCTTTAGCCCTCTGTCATGTACATCTCTCTGTCTTTAGCCCTCTGTCTTGTGCATCTCTCTGTCTTTAGCCCTCTGTCATGTACATCTCTCTGTCTTTAGCCCTCTGTCATGTACATCTCTCTGTCTTTAGCCCTCTGTCTTGTGCATCTCTCTGTCTTTAGCCCTCTGTCATGTACATCTCTCTGTCTTTAGCCCTCTGTCATGTACATCTCTCTGTCTTTAGCCCTCTGTCTTGTGCATCTCTCTGTCTTTAGCCCTCTGTCATGTACATCTCTCTCTGTAGCCCTCTGTCATGTACATCTCTCTGTCTGTAGCCCTCTGTCATGTACATCTCTCTGAATTTAGCCCTCTGTCATGTACATCTCTCTCTGTAGCCCTCTGTCATGTACATCTCTCTGTCTTTAGCCCTCTGTCATGTACATCTCTCTGTCTTTAGCCCTCTGTCATGTACATCTCTCTGTCTTTAGCCCTCTGTCATGTACATCTCTCTGTCTTTAGCCCTCTGTCATGTACATCTCTCTGTCTTTAGCCCTCTGTCATGTACATCTCTCTGACTTTAGCCCTCTGTCATGTACATCTCTCTGTCTTTAGCCCTCTGTCTGTACATCTCTCTGTCTTTAGCCCTCTGTCATGTACATCTCTCTGTCTGTAGCCCTCTGTCATGTACATCTCTCTGAATTTAGCCCTCTGTCATGTACATCTCTCTCTGTAGCCCTCTGTCATGTACATCTCTCTGTCTTTAGCCCTCTGTCATGTACATCTCTCTGACTTTAGCCCTCTGTCGTGTACATCTCTCTCTGTAGCCCTCTGTCTGTACATCTCTCTGTCTTTAGCCCTCTGTCTTGTGCATCTCTCTGTCTTTAGCCCTCTGTCATGTACATCTCTCTGTCTTTAGCCCTCTGTCATGTACATCTCTCTGTCTTTAGCCCTCTGTCATGTGCATCTCTCTGTCTTTAGCCCTCTGTCGTGTACATCTCTGTCGCCATCTGTCATGGTCGATCCTCTCGCTGTTCTTTATCAATAAGCTACAAGTTGACAAGTTTTAAGTCCCCCATGTTGGTTTACGCTGATTCGGAACACGGTGGTCTGTCTTGAAAGGGCGGCAGGCAAGGACACAATCGACCCTACACTTTCTGCAACGCAATCAAACTAAACATGCCTCAAACTTAAATAATTCCATTATGAAATGGGTTGCACGTTTGACATAGTTGCTTTTTGTCTTCCGTGAAAGCGACGCCATGCCGTTGGTCTGCCCATGCAATGTTGCCTGCCTATTCGCACGTTTTATAGGGTAGTAAATCGAACAAATGAATGAGGAAGATGTGACACATGATGCTGAGAAGAGAGAAGTCGGGGCTTCTGGTCCAGCCACTATGCTCAAGGGGTGAACACTGCACACTCACTTAATCTTGTTAACACTTTTTGTGTAAATGTGAATAGATTTATGTTGAAAACAAGCATGTGATGGAAGAGAGCGTGTTTCTTGCCGGTATCAGCTAAGATTCGACACACAAAAACTTCTTTTCTTCCACAATGCAGCGAATTTCCGACTCAGTGTAAATGTCAAACGTCTCGCTTGAAATAAACATGTTATTCACGACGAAGTGGGGCAATGACGTTCCAAATGCTATATGAAAGCGGTGAAATGTAGAAAACATTTACAATTACAGTTTCAGAATTGATGATCATGTTCAGAATCCACACCATTTGCTGTGTAATGCGTACGTATTATCTCGTGATATGTCTGTGTGCGTGGGTCAGTTGACGTTGACATCAATCGACTGCGCTCTTAACATTATAATACCACGCTAATTAAAAACATTTACATTCTCGCAAACAATAAAGCGTTGAGGTTTTACAGTACGTTCGTGGTGTGTATAGGTGAATGCGTTTTATTGGCATTGCGTGTTGTATTCAATGCAATGTTAATCTATCCGCGGCAAGAACATGCGGGATTCATTGGAGGTGGGGGTGGTGGGTGGAATTACGTGCACGAAAACGACGGTCACCAATTTGATGCAGCGGAACTGGATGACTGACAGAACAGCCATTGAGGACCGCCACCTTCCGCTTTGGACCTACGTAACAGATTCCTCACTGAACTCGTCATCTGAACTCAGCTTTGACGTGTCATCAGTCGTGAAACAATATGTCGCCGACCTTCAGATGATTGGCGTTGACGAGGCAATATCGGCTTCGGCGTTTTCGTTGGGCGCGCCAAGTCCAACGTTGGCAATGTCGTAACTGACAACGTGTGTATTTTCTGACAGGTTCCAGCTGTTCAGAGCCGACGGTGAAACACGACGTGTGTGAGCTCCTTATTGTATTCAGGAGACTTGCCATTTGGCGCTGGCACCGGGGCAATAATAGTTGTCATTTGTGCAAATCTTATAACCAAGCGTTATACTGACTTCGTGCTACGACCTGTCGTGTTACCGCTCTTACAGCGCAACCCCAGGGTCTTGTTTCAACTGGACAATGCAAGCTCGTGTTGTACAACAGTTTCTGGCCACGAACAACGTCAATGTTTTTCTCCTGGCCAGCCCTTTCACAGACATGTCACTCATAGAACGTCATTGGGACCAGAACAACCGACGCCGTACCAATCCTGGAGGGCAATTCCTGATGTCGTCATTGGACGCCAATTGAACTGTATCCGACGTCATGTGCACGCCTGTATGTTTGGAGGCCATATGCATTATTTGGAATTATAAACCGTGTGGTTATTATGCAAAGATATAACAATTAATAACCAGCTTTTAATAGACATCAAATATGTATATGTGCGTATATCATTTACTCAAAAGACTTTTATCGGGTGGCCAGGCTCGATGACGTGGTTGATGCATGTCATCTTGTTCCAATTGCGTGGATCCATGCTCATGATGTCAATAAGTTGATTGTCTGGTCCAGACTCGATTATTTACAGACCGCCGTCATATAGCTAAAATATTGCTGAGTGTGGAGTTAAACAACAAACAAACAAACAAACACACAATAGCTTCTACTGCTGCTACTATTGAAGATCATCCAGCGACTGTTGAATAATCCTCGTTGCTTTTACTATATATTATTAAATATTGGAGAGAAAATTACTTCCGACTCAGATCTACCTCGACACCCTGCATCCCCCATCCCCCACCCCCCTTCCTTCCCTGTGAACCCCCTCCATCTGTCATTAAAGCTTGGTCCAACTTTGACACTAATAGGCGAAAACAGCCTATACAAAGTGAACGTATCATTCATCATGCCATCAATTGCAGCAGGGCATTTCTCACGGCGCTCTGTTGGATTTATGCGCGGTGCTATGTCAGCGCGGTGCATGTTTATGCAGGCGATCCTGCACTTTACTCGGCCGCTCATTACACTGTAAAACAAGAAAAAGTTAATTCGTTTAATGCTTCGCATAGGGGGGCGTAAAAACATTAATGACATTCTACACATGCAATAAAACTCACAGAAAGACAGCAGTAATTTCGATCAAAGGATTGTAATGTGGCACAAATATAGAAATTTACATCCGTTTTACAGTCACAGCGGATAAGAAAAGGGAATTTTACAACAGAACATTCACAAAATCAAAAATAATATTGATTCGAGAACATGTCGCTTAAATCAACGAATTTGCGAGAGCCAAAATGGTATGAAATGCAGGTACAAATACATCAAGTCGTTTGTAATATAATCTAGAATGTCGATATATTTATGTTTAGTGAATTTTAATGTGAAGCTTTCGTGTTGTTGCTAAAGATTCACAGACAACCCATGTGACAAAAGTCTTATAATTCTGGAACTTGGAAGACAACACAGTGGAAAGTCATCGTTGAATGCGACGACTGAATTTATGACTGAAAGATCTCATATTAAGGACTGTATTTCAAGAACTTTAAGATACACGAGAATACGTGTGATTAGTCAGAGTACACAAAGCTTTAAGATACACGAGAAAACGTGTCATTAGTTAGAGTACACAAAGCTTTAAGTTACACGATAATACGTGTGATTAGTTAGAGTACACAAAGCTTTAAGTTACACGAGAATACGTGTGATTAGTCAGAGTACACAAGATACACGAGAATACGTGTCATTAGTTAGAGTACACAAAGCTTTAAGATACACGAGAATACGTGTAATTAGTTAGAGTACACAAAGCTTTAAGTTACACGAGAATACGTGTGATTAGTCAGAGTACACAAAGCTTTAAGTTACACAAGAATACGTGTGATTAGTCAGAGTACACAAAGCTTTAAGTTACACGAGAATACGTGTGATTAGTTAGAGTACACAAAGCTTTAAGTTACACGAGAATACGTGTGATTAGTCAGAGTACACAAGATACACGAGAATACGTGTCATTAGTTAGAGTACACAAAGCTTTAAGATACACGAGAATACGTGTAATTAGTTAGAGTACACAAAGCTTTAAGTTACACGAGAATACGTGTGATTAGTCAGAGTACACAAAGCTTTAAGTTACACAAGAATACGTGTGATTAGTCAGAGTACACAAAGCTTTAAGTTACACGAGAATACGTGTCATTAGTCAGAGTACACAAAGCTTTAAGATACACGAGAATACGTGTAATTAGTTAGAGTACACAAAGCTTTAAGATACACGAGAATACGTGTGATTAGTCAGAGTACTCATAGCTTTAAGATACACGAGAATACATGTGATTAGTCAGAGTACACAAAGCTTTAAGATACACGAGAATACGTGTCATTAGTCAGAGTACACAAAGCTTTAAGTTACACGAGAATACGTGTTATTAGTCAGAGTACACAAAGCTTTAAGATACACGAGAATACGTGTAATTAGTTAGAGTACACAAAGCTTTAAGTTACACGAGAATACGTGTGATTAGTCAGAGTACACAAAGCTTTAAGTTACACGAGAATACATGTGATTAGTCAGAGTACACAAAGCTTTAAGATACACGAGAATACGTGTGATTAGTCAGAATACAAAAAGCTTTAAGTTACACGAGAATACGTGTCATTAGTCAGAGTACACAAAGTTTTAAGATACACGAGAATACGTGTGATTTGTCAGAGTACACAAAGCTTTAAGTTACACGAGAATACGTGTCATTAGTTAGAGTACACAAAGCTTTAAGATACACGAGAATACGTGTAATTAGTTAGAGTACACAAAGCTTTAAGATACACGAGAATACGTGTGATTAGTTAGAGTACACAAAGCTTTAAGTTACACGAGAATACATGTGATTAGTTAGAGTACACAAAGCTTTAAGATACACGAGAATACGTGTCATTAGTCAGAGTACACAAAGCTTTAAGTTACACGTGAATACGTGTGATTAGTCAGAGTACACAAAGCTTTAAGATACACGAGAATACGTGTGATTAGTTAGAGTACACAAAGCTTTAAGTTACACGTGAATACGTGTCATTAGTCAGAGTACACAAAGCTTTAAGTTACACGAGAATACGTATTTTTTCAATGTACAACACATTACATTACACTGACCAAAAATGTTTACACTGGTAGGCAAAATAATGAGTAAGTGAGTACGCCACTTTTAGCATTATTCCAGCAATATCACGACGGGGGGACACCGGTAAATGGGCTTCACACATGGTACCCATGTGGGGAATCGAACCCGGGTCTTCGGCGTGACGAGCTTAAGCTTTAACCACTAGGCTACCGGTGGGCAAAATAAACATCAACGTATAACATTGTAATATAATCGAAGACGCATATCACTGTATTTGCCCATTAATATGATGTTGCATTAAAACGCAGAATGCATAACCAAAATTTATTATGTATTCATCTCACTGCAATGGTATGTCGCTATAACACTGAAATTGAAACGATCTTAAAACATGTCTTGTTACCCTCCATCTATGCCAATGTCCTTTTGTGCTGTAACCATTACTATTACTGTAGACACGGGATGATCCGGGGTAGAATAGGTCTTCAGCAACCCATGACTGCCGTAAAAGACGACTATGCTTGTCGTAAGAGGCGACTAACGGGATCGGGTGGTCAGGCCCGCTGACCTGGTTGATTCATGTTATTGTATCCTAATTACGTGGAACGATGCTCATGATGTCAACCACTGGATTGTCAGGTCCAGCCTCGATTATTTACAGACCGTCGTCATATAGATGGAATATTGCTGAGTGCGGCGTTAAACAACAAACAAACAAACTATAACTGTATCAGTCGTCGTTCTTAAAATAATCACAACCTGACGATCGGCAACACCCTATCCGTAACAGAAGATGGAGAGCCAGGCAGCACGTGTCCTGAACTGATCAATCATCGATAGTTAAATGTAGGGAAATTGATCCTGATCGATGCGATTTAATATCATTAACTTGCCTGATTAATGGTGCTTCTTAAAGACTAGTTTAAATATTTAGCAAGTAAATCATTGTTACCCGTGGGATATTATGCACGTACTGCTGGGGTGATAACGATCCTAATCATATATTGATGCTGAGACAATTGAAACAAAGATCTTCTATTTCTTCGTTGTGGAGATAAGCGGTAACTGATAGTGCGTGATTAATATTTCCAGTGACCGTTGCGGTGCTTGGGTCAGAGCCAGATTCCGGTATTGTGTATCTTAGCTCTATCCGCACAATTGGAATTATAAGGGCGTTATGAAGTGTATCGCGGTGGCTGGCTGTGGCTACATCTGGAGCTCTGTCACCAGCCACTGTGTGTAGGAGTACCGTGTGAGGTCTGTTGTATTAGAGCAAATTGAAGTATTATCGTATGCGACTGGGGAGGTAGCTCCATACTTTATTCCACACAGCAGCTCCGGGGAGAACCCATAGTGTCTCGTTAATGGTGCTTCAGCGTATGCCCTGCCGGCATGTGACTCTCTATTATTGCGACAAGCATGTAAACGTATGCTCACTCGCTATATACAGATCCAACTGCCATTGGGGAGAGCAAGGTATGATCAATGCGCCAGCGCGCGGGTGCATGTGTGGGTATGCGCGAATGCGTGCGTGTGTTAAAGCATGGTTGTAATTTTCGTTGTTGAATTCTTGTCCCTTCATATGATTAAAGACTCGAAGAAAGAAATCTAATAAATGATTTCGATATCCAAATAATGACAATACTGCCTCGACCGTTTGTAGATTGTCATGGATTTGAGGGTAATATTTAAACAATATCTTTCAAAAGAAAACATATGAGAAGCCTACACAAACACACACGCGAACACATACACGCGTACGCACACATTATCGTCCAGTACGCACGTTCGTGGACCTTTAAAGTTACCGAAGGAGCAATGGCTTAATGATAGATCTGAAATGAGATTGTTGGAGTATGTCATCATTTCGGGCAAGGCTTTCAAAAGCTTGTGAAGTTGGTAAGGATAACTTGAAGAAATTCCAGGACAAAATGAAATTATATTATGACAAAAAGTCTCAACAGAGAAATTTCAGTCCTGGCGATAAAGTCTTAGAGTGTCTGTCAATCTCTGGTTAACCATTACGTGCTTGACACCACGGTCGGTATGTTATTGACCGAAAAGTCAGTGATACTTACTATGTTACAAACACAAGGCCATCGCAAGGAGACACAGCTTTGTCATATGAATATGATTAAAAAGTATAAGAAATGACAAGGTACCTACTCAGAGTGTTGCTACTGTTTCTTCTGTGAGTGTTGTATCAGATTGTGATACTGATGTCAATTGTGACGTTGTATAGTTTGGTGGCATTGCTGATTATGCTGTCCTTAAGCTAAATACTTCTGAAGCCCGTGAAGATTCCGGGGGTAGAGTAGGTCTTCGGCAACCCATGCTTGCCGTAAAAGGTGATTATGCTTGTCGTAAAAGGCGACTAACGGGATCGGGTGGTCAGGCTTGCTGACTTGGTTGATGCATGTCATCGATCCCAATTGCGTGGATCGATGCTCATGATATTAATCACTGGATTGTCTGGTCCAGACTCGATTATTTACAGACCGCCGTCATATAGCTGGAATATTTCTGAGTGCGGCGTTAAACAACAAACCAACAAACCAACCAACCTAAATAATTCTGAAGTTTTAGCTAACTAACATCCCGTACAAGCAAAGGTAGAACCTTTTTCACAATTCCAAGTTCCAGAACACAAATGAGAACTTATGAGATTTCTGGGAATAGCTGGTTACTACCGTAGATTGTGTCATATATCTCACTTGTGGTAACCCCTCACTAATGTGCTGGGCAAAAAAAGTAAAACTTATTGGGGACACCAATTGTCCGGCTGCTTTTAAGAAAATTAAAGCCACTCTCATGAATTCTCCTGTTCTCCAAGCACTAAACTTTGAAAAAAATTCAAATTTGCAGTAGATGCAAGTGACACTGGTGCAAGTAGATGCAAAACGCTTTGAACATCCTGTTTGTTATTGTTCATGAAAATTTGACAAACATCAGAGAAATTATTCCACCTTTGAAAAAGAAACTCTTGCTCTGTTGAAGCGTACTTGGGCTCTTCTTTGTTTCCTATTCAAGTGTACACTGATCACAAGCCACTGACTTTTCCTTATAAAATGAAGCACGAAAACCGGCGCCTATTGCGCCTATTCTTTGCAAGAATTTGTTTTATATATCAAGCTTGTCAAAAGACAAAAACAACGTTATTGCTGATGCATTGCCTCGAGTTGGTTGAATGTGATCAGTTCTGTCAGTGAACATGATTTGCATTTTTATAAACATTTCTCATGATTATCATGTATTCTTACTAGCGTTTGTACTTTTATCAGCAAAGAAAGTCCTCACTATGTTCAAACTTTCTTCCTCCGAAGGAGGAAAGTGTTATATTGCCGTGGTTTTTATTCTTAAACAATGATTGTAAGTCTATTACATTGTTTCTTTTGAGATTCAGTAGAAGTTCATTGCATTGTATTTGGACAATTATAAGTTGTCGGGAATGTAGTCCTATTTAATGTAAGCAGTGGTGAGGAAGTTATTATATATAGATGCTAGAATAATATGTAAACTCTCGGAATATCATGGATGGATATCAAGCGTTGGAGAAACATGTGGAATATTCTGTGAATATACACACGCTGGTCGTATATGTAGACATATGCACGCTCGTCCTGTTTGTAGACACGGGCATGTTCGTCCTAAATGTAGACACATGAACGTTCGTCCTATATGTAGACACACGCATGCTCGTAGGTATTTGAAGATAGCTCCCTACTTCCTTAGAAGCAGCATACATGCTTTCGTGCTAGGTAGGTGTATAGCTCCTTCTGTGGAGACGCGTGCCCCCTATCTGCAGATGCTCACACACTGTCATACGATGTAAATTGATTATTTCAGAGTTACTGGAAACCCGTGTGTACCAGCTGCATCTCCTGATGATGTAGTTGCACATCACCTTCATCACTGAGCATATATCAGACCTCTGCGAGTGAAAAGGACATTTAGCAATGTGGAATCTCTTTGTTCACATTCTCAAAGCTATTAAAACGCTTATTGTCAAAATGCACAATTGGTTGCAAAACCAGGAAACTTCAGGATATTGGACAGTCGAGAACGATACTGCCGTTCTGTGAACGTTTCCCTAACCAGGCAGGCAATAGCACTAGTAAAGTGTGATTCTCTCAAGTGACGCCCTTTGATGTTGCAAAACTAATATAACTGAAGGAAGTTAAGAAGGCCCGTATTGCACACTGGCGTCTTCAGATCAATCACGGTCTTGAAGATGACTTGGAGACGCCTTAAGAGAACCACAAGGACTGTGTTGCTCTTCATGTAGTGCTGGACTCGGGGACATTGCTGCTAGCTCCAGCTTGTCTGATGATGACACGGCTTTGAAGATAACAGAGCATATGTTATCTCAGTATAGCCCGTTTCAAGTCGTAGTACACTTTCTGTGTTGATGTACTGCCAACTTCATCGTAGGATAGAGTGAGTGTGTGAGAATGGTTTTACGCCGCTTTTCGCAATATTCCAGCAGTATCACGGCGGGGGACACCAGAAATGGGCTTCACACATTGTACCCATGTCGGGAATCGAACCCGGGTCTTCGGCGTGACGAGCGAACGCTTTAACCACTTAGCTACCCGGCCGCCCCCGTAGGATAGAAGACTGGAGTCAGTGAGTGGGGTGGGTTTAAGGCTGTTGTGAACAGTACATCAAGGCGTGTCACTCTGGTTCGAAGTGATGCAAGTCTTAGGCGTTTTTCCACATCGTCTAAATCCATGAACACGGATATGGTATAATCAAACCGAGAATCATAATCAGGGCGAATGTGGGATTCGAACCCACGATCCCAGGGATAGACAGTGGATCATCATCATTGGATTCCTCAGCTCATATTTTATCATACAGCTGATTGCTGAATCGTTGTCTGTGACCTTGAACGAAAGGTGGTTCATTGACAGTATCTCTCTACATACTAGTTTGTTTGTTTGTTTGTTGTTCAACGCCGCACTCAGCAATATGAAAACTATAAGACGGCGGTCTGTAAATAATCGAGTCTGGACCACACATTCCAGAGATTGACTTATGAGCATCGATCTTCGAAATTGAGATTCTTTGACATGTATCAACCAAGTCAGCGAGCCTGACCACCTGATCCCGTTAGTCGTCTCTTAGGACAAGGATAGTGGCCTCTTACGGCAAGCGTGGGTTTGCACACCCCTCGAGATCGCCTGACAACGTACATTATCTTCCTTCATTCACATGCAAGCTTGTTACCTCGTTAGAGAGTATGTCAGAAACAACGATGGGCTTCCTTTGGCTAGATGTAACTCTAGGATCGCTCTGGTGCGAAACGAAATAACTGATAAATGTCATCTGACCCGTGAGAGGTCTTTTGCAATTACCAAATGACACATCAATCCATATTTTTCACTTTGGACCATGAAATGTGATAGTGAGGGGTCGGCGCGGAAGAGTGGTCAATGCAAAATGCGCTTGTCACATGGAACTAGAAGTACGCTTTAAAGTGTGTGGTGTGTGTTTCAGCTGAATCAGCACTTTAAGAATGGCTGCCAGATAATACTGGTTGCACAATTGATCTCAATCAGCTATACCCTCTGAAACAGATATATCAGTCAGCAATATGCAGATCCGTCTTACTCTCGGGGGTTCTGTCATTGGAAATTCCATCAGACAATGATCAACAACAAGCAGAAACAATCCAACGGACAAACGAATCGAAGTGAAGGTCTGTTGCGCCGCTCTGGTTTAAAAACTAGAACGGCTCTGAAGTATGTTTCATTGTCCTTTACACAAATGTTTGGTTGGTTGGTTGTTTTGTTGTTTAACGCCGCACTCAGCAATATTCCAGCTATATGACGGCGGTCTGTAAATAATCGAGACTGGACAAAAACAATCCAGTGATTGATATGAGCATCGATCCACGAAATTGGGATCGATGACATGCATCAACCAAGTCAGCGAGCCTGACCACCGACCCCGTTAGTCCCTTCTTACGACAAGCATAGTCGCAATTTACGGCAAGCATGGGTTGCCGAAGACCTATTCTACACGGGTCTACATAAATGTTTGTGTGGGATTGTCTAGAAATATACTTACCCGCTGTCTTTGGTAGATATCTTTGTTTAGGTATCGCATTCAGAATGTAATCATACACACGGGTTCTCTTCTCAAACCTATTTTCTTTATGTTATTCCTGAGTTTGAAGGGCTTGGTGACGCTAAAGCACGATTTCACCATCTGGTGTTGGAGAACAGGGCTTCACATTTTATATGTCTCGAATAAAAGATAGTGGGTGAGTTTAACACGGATGCAGATGCGGCGATACAGATGTTAGACGCTCACCACTTTGGAGAGTGAGTGAGTTGGGTTTAACGCCGCTTTTAACAGTATTCCAATTATATCATGGCGTGTCAGCTTAATGTGGGAGGAATGCCGGAAGTGATGCAGGTCTCAGACGTTTACCACTTCGGTGAAACCCACGAGCACGGGTATGGTGATGACAAACCTATAATCGGAGCGAGACGGGATTCGAACTCGGCGTGCCCAAGGGACGCAACTCTGCACAGCGAATCGTGGCGCCTTAGACGACTGGGCCACCCTTGCCCTCGTAACCTCACATGGTTATGGTGTTGCCAATCATGGATCATAATCCACCAATAATCGACCCAAAGGATTTGACCTTTGATCATGGTATCCTCATTGGCCTAAGGGAGGCAACACCCAAACATGTCATAGCTTTGGGTATATTTCACACATAAACTGGAAGTGTTAGTATGAATCAATCCAAGAATTGATTTTTGATGCATATTTATAATTATTTTGTTGCAATTAAAAAAATATTTCGCGGAATCACAAGTGTATTAAACTGTACACATGACGGGTGCCCCGGATGAGGCCGGATAAACCCACGTTTAGCGAATCATCACGATAGTGATTCATAAACACATACTCATGATATACAATCATAGTAAGTCCTACGTAGGACATAGTAAGTCCTACGTAGGACATAGTAAGTCCTACGTAGGAGATACTTAGTCCTACGTAGGAAAAGGTTTTGTCACTTTTGTAGCACTTATACCTTCAAACTACGGAAGCGTAGTAGGTCCACGGTGATTTCTTTTGTCTAAGTATCTCCTACGTAGGACTTATTATCTGCTACGTAGGACTTAGTATCTCCTACGTATGAGTTACTTTCTCTTACGTAGGACTTAGTATATCCTACGTAGGACTTGCTATCTCCTACGTAGGACTTAGTATCTCCTTCGTAGGACTTAGTATCTCCTTCGTAGGACTTACTATCTCTTACGTAGGACTTAGTATGGCATAGAATCACTATCTCCTACGTAGTAAGTCCTACGTAGGAAATACTAAGTCCTACGTAGAAGATAATTAGTCCTACGTCAGAGATACTGAGACAAAAAAAAATTCACCTTTGCCCTACTACGCTTCCGTATCAAACAGTTAACTGATAGCGTTGCAATCCCTGGTTTCCGTTCTGTATTATCATAGTGAGAATCAATGCTGTATAAGCGGGGATACTTCTCCACCTCCATTAAAAACATTACCTCATCAGTGTGTGATATTATTTTAAAGGTTTCAAAAGCAACTGATGTTTCAAAACATGTCTTGTAAAAACAATGACGTGACGTCACTGGTATGGGATTCCCCGTCGCGTCACCTTTTGAACCATCCCATCAAATTGGAGATGACGCGCTGCGTTTGTGTGGGATGCTGAGATTGAATGCATTAGGCAATGACTTTGCTGCCGACACACCGCGCTGCTTAAGTGTAGGCCGACCTCTTGACGACTGGGCCTCCACTGGTGAAGTAACTGATAGAAAGAAGGACAAAACAGTGTTGGTTTGAGGAGGCGTGTGTTTTTATGTATGTGATTATTTTGAATGTTTGGTGGTATATACCAAATACTTACGGATTTGCTCGAAACAAATATCCTATTTTGTCACATTTGGTTAGTTTCTCGTCACTTCTTGGGTAAGACCGCCTCCGTGGTCTAGTGGTAGAGCGTCCGCCCGGAGAGCGGAAGGTCCGGAGTTCGATCCCCGGCCGCGTCATACAAAAAGACGTTAAAAGATGGTACTTGTTGTTACCCAGGTCTGGCGCTCGGCATTAAGGGGCTAAAACAAGGACTGGTCGGCTCGGAGTCAGTATACTGTGTCTGAGTGGGGTATTCATGTTAAACTGCGGCATGGTATCTCAGTGAGCTAGCACTATAAATCGGCATCAGCCCGGTCTAGTACAAGCAGCCACACACACATGCACGTCGCTATATAAGTGCAATAATCTTAGACGCGACGTTAAACCCCATTTCACCTCACCTCACCTTTATGGGTAACCAAGAAAATGTTCCCCCTTGAAATGATGCTGACTCATCCCTGGTTTCCAGGGTATTCCAGAATGCTTGACGTATATCTGGGCTTTCATAGCCTTCATAGTGTCCTGGAATATGGGAAGCCCAATTTATTGGAATGCAAAAATCTATTATTTGTCATCTCAGGAACCAAACTAGCCATTTCTTTAATGACAAGAATTTTCAAGTTCCTGAGCGACCATTCATTTGAATGGGAAGCTGACATTTTTGGAAACACATGCCGCGTTTGTCACTGTGATCGTGGATATCCCCAGGATCGTTGGTTCGAATCCCACATTCGTCCTGATTATGATTCTCGGTGTGTCTGCACCATATCCATACCCTTGGATTTAAACGTGGTACAATGTCTAAGATTTGCATCACCTCGGGCTTACCTCCCCGAAAACCAATCTGACACATACATATAAATATTGTTAAACCCACCCCACTCACTGACTCGAGCCTTCTATCCAACAATGAAGTTGGCAGTACATCAACACAGAAAGTGTACTACAACTTGAAACCGGCTATACTGAGATAACATATGCTCTGTTATCTTCAAAGCCGTGTCATCATCAGACAAGCTGGAGCTAGCAGCAATGTCCCCGAGTCCAGCACTACATGAAGAGTAACACAGTCCTTGTGGTTCCCTTAAGGCGTCTCCAAGTCATCTTCAAGACCGTGATTGATCTGAAGATGTCAGTGTGCAATACGGGCCTGCTTAACTTCCTTCAGTTATATTAATTTTGCAACATCAAAGGGCGTCACTTGAGAGTATCACACAGTTCTAGTGTTATTGCCTGCCTGGTTAGGAAAATTGTCAGATAACGGCAGTATGGCCCTCTCCCATCTAATATCCTGATGTCTTCAAGTTGTCCAATCATTTGTCCACTTTGACACTTAAAATTGCACGTTTAACTAGGTTCGATCTTATTGAACGTCCTTACAAGGGAGCCAAGATAGAACACATTGTTATTTTCTGCCATCCTTCATAAAAATTGGAGAGAGAAAATTATTGTTAGAGAGAAAACAAGCCTCTGTTTACCCTTGAGAAAAGAACAGCACTAATTGCCACCGGGTTTTTTGTCATTAGTTTAGAATTTAGCATACAGGAATAGACACCTTCTTTGTGCCAGCTACGTCAGTATTGATTACGTCATCACTGTAGCGAGCTCGACTGGAGTGAACTGGAGTGGGCTCAGGCAAGGGACTGCCTCACGACTCTCCTCGATCACTACAGGTGATAAACTAGGATTAACATGCACCGGTGGCAGCCCACGCTTCTGATTCAAAGAAACCATTAAATCGATACTGTCTTGTTTTGAAGGATCTTGTAAAATGCTTACTAGTTATTAAGTTTGCTATTTATATATTGTGTCACGTCGGATCGTGGTTTAACTAGGTACAAGTTATTGTTCTGTTTGCTTGAAAAAGAATTACTTTACTATTGTGCTAGAACTGTCCTGTTTATTCAAACAACTGATTAGGACGATGATGGATATTAAATATTGCATATGTTCATAAAAGACCAATTCTGTTAATTAAATGGGCCAAATGGTAGTATTTAGGGGTACTTAAATTTGTTCATTTGTCCCGAGAAATAGGATACTATTCTAATCAAAATAAAAGGGACACATTTTGATGTGGGTATATGTTCACCTGGACGATTTCCGTTTGACTCGTGGAGTTTCACAGCAGTTATTATTCTAAACCTACTGGAAATAGCTGAGGTGAGGTGAAAAGGGGTTAACATCGCGTCCAAGATTGAACTTATATTGAGACGTGCACGCGCGCGCGCGTGTTTGTATGTGTGTGTGTGTGTGTGTGTGTGTGTGTGGCTGCTTGAGCTCGTCCGGACTGATGCCGATTTATAGTGCTAGCTCACTGAGATACCATGCCGCTGTTTAACATGAATATGCCACTCAGACACAGTATACTGACTCCGAGCCGACCAGTCCTTGTTTTAGCCCCTTAATGCCGAGCGCCAGACACGTTAACAACAAGTACCATCTGTTAATGTCTTTTTGTATGACGCGGCCGGGGATCGAACCCCCGACCTTCATCTCTCCGGGCGGACGCTCTACCACTAGACCAAGGAGGCGGTTACTGGATAACGAATCAGCTATGTAAATATTTTTTTATAACTATTCTAGTTTTAAACATATTTGGTATATTATATAAAAAAATGATCAATGTTAACATAAGCTGCTTTGAAACAGTGAATTCTTTTGTTATAACCGTTAGCGTATACCTTGGAAGGTCTCATACATGATATCCCGTGTGGAATAAAAAAGAATATCCCGAACAATTTTCTAAAATTAAATACAACAGTAGATGACATTAACATCTTCACGTATTGTGAAGGGCATGATTATACAATCAATGGTGAGGGCTCTCGTCTCCCTAGGATGCGGCTGAGGTAATTACTGACCGCGATCCCATCACAGGCTACACACGTATCTGATGTGCTCTCAGTGAGAGAATTACAGAAAGACGAAATAAGAGAAAAACGATTGGGGCTGAATCATAAAAAAGATTCCATTAACTTGATCGAACCGAATGTAAGAACGTAAATAGATTGGTTACATGAGGAACATTTCTGAGGTGGTTTTGTCTACGTAGGACGTGTACGTGAACGTCTGGACAGCATTAGGCAAAAAACACTTACTTTTTTCATTCAAATTGAGCGCGAGACAGGTGCTACCGGTATAGTAGGACATATTACCCTTTTCATGAATACCTCGAGTTTTTGCCTCTTTCCGAGGCAATGGAGTTAACAGTCCAGTTTCCACTCTTGCCGAACTAGGCTAGAATTATGGAGCTGTACTTTGGCTGGAATAACGAGTCTATGCATTGTCCAATCAACATCGCTTAACGAAAATGACATCCGGTTTGTACAACTGCGGTGCAGATTTCAGTCGATTGCAGGGGGGCCACAGATGCCCCAGTCGTCTAAGGCGCCGCGATTCGCTTTGCAGAGTTGCGACCCTTGGGCACGCCAGAAACCTATGATTGTGGGTTCGAATCCCGGTTCGCCCCGATTATGTTTCTAGCTTTGTCAGCACCATACCCGTGCTGGTGGGTTTCACCGAAGTGATAAACGTCTGAGACCTGCATCACTTCGGGTTTTCCTCCCACATTAAGCTGACACGCCGCGATATAACTGGAATACTGTTAAAAGCGGCGCTAAACCCAACTCACTCACTCACTACTTTCATATCACAGAGCACAATCAGAGCAATCAGAAGTTTTTGTTTCAAATATTGTAATGAACGTAAAGGGTGGTGTTGTATTGCATACAATTCATGAAATCAATGACGCAACAGCCAGACTCAATTATTACTTCATTTTAATTCACATAATAATCATAAATAAAGATGAATCAACTTCACAATGACGGATTATCACAGCAAAATCATGACATGAGCAAGTCAAACATTGAAATAACATGGATGGAATAGAAAAATTTGTAAAATATAGATATAATTCAAATATAATCGCTTGTATGATAGAAACAATTTCTACATATATCTAACAATACAATACGTTAAGTCAACAAACACGGACAATTATCCATTTAACTAAGCTATCAACAATTTCACTATCTTAATGCTAAGATGCGTGACAATGATTTTAAACATTCTATATGAACTATATACAATAACAGGGATCTATGAGGGCACGTACAATCCATCGAAGCTTTGTGGTAAAACACAGACTGCATTTGTTCTCATGGTATTAAATGCATCACACAGCCACAAAACAATCACATAACAATAATGTTAAAATGAAAATGAAATTTCTAACTTTTTTCACACAAGAACACACACCTTGAACTTTTTTAAATATTTAAAACAAGATACAGATCCTGTCTAAATCAAACAGTGCCTAGCCGTTTTATACAAGACAGGTATAACCAAGGTCAAGGTTAGCACCAGTGTGGGTCAATACTTGTCCATCATACGTCATCGAGTCTTGTGTACTACGTCACAGGAAATGTAGATATAACCTATGACGTCACGGATACTTAGCACCAAGGGGGAAAGCATGAGCGGCATGTTTGAAAGACGGGACAGAGAGGGAGGAGCGTTTACGGAGAAAATTACACAGCACTGAAAACCTGTTTCTCTACCATAAATTGTCAAAAAAACACTTTCACAACCTAATCAACTGTCGTAATATTTTGAGTTGATTTATAACGATTGTCTAGTAAGTTACCGTGAAAATAATGATAAATGGCATTAAGAAATGGAGCGAATGTTGAGACGAATATAATGACCGTGAGTCCATATGTACAATTTGATAAAGAACTATGAAGATCTCCAAGAGATTATTTTGTCACTATCTTTCGATTGTAATGAAACTTGTCTCCAAAACGACTTCTTAAGAACAGGTTGCCCCTTAGTCGTAATACATGTATTTATTTACCCAGAAGCTTGTTTGTGGTCCGTTTGTCCTTAAATTGAAGGTTGAATCTTGATATTTTGCTAGCAATTAAACCTGAACTATTATCCTATGTACAGCAGGGGTTATTCAGCATAGCGTCCATCATTGGCGAGACTCTTGTCATCAACAGCGTTATAGCTTGTTGAGGTTGACATGACAATATTCTGCATCTCCGAGTCTAGAGTAGGGTCATCTGGTATGTAGTAAAACTTGGAAAACACCCACATCCGGAGCCGATACAGGAAGTTGAGGATAACCTGCGCGAGCATAGCCTGGAGCACGCAGAGAACACAGGTAATGACAGCCTCGACCGGCTTGTTCCAGTTCATGAAGTTATAAGCGTAATGTCTCTCTTCACGAGAATCCGTCACAGTGCCGTCGTTGAGGAAGTAGATAGCGTTGAAGAGGGCGTAGACGGAGCCGAGTGTTATTGTCATGAACATGTGCAACACGCGTAGCGGGGCGCCAGTGATCATGACGTCAATGATGACGTACACAGTATTCATGGTATGCTTGACTCGGCTCATCGGGGTTGCCAGCAGCTCTGTAACCAGGAAAAATAGACGTGTTAGCGCCATTGATGTAACAGCAATATTGAATGGGTTAATGCTGCAAGAGAAAGACAGTAATCAGATATCGCATTTATCTCGTTACCGTACTTGGTGAGTTTAACATTCCGTTAGTACAACCATCTAGTGAAAGGTGTGTGAGTGAGTGAGTTGGGGTTAACGCCGCTTTTAACAGTATTCCAGTCATATCACGGCGTGTCAGTTTAATGTGGGAGGAAAGCCGGAAGTGATGCAGGTCTCAGACGTTTACCACTTCGGTGAAACCCACGAGCACGGGTGTGGTGCTGACAAACCTACAAACATAATCGGGGCGAACCGGGATTCGAACCCACAATCATAGGTTTCTGGTGTGTCCAAGGGACGCAACTCTGCACAGCGAATCGCGGCGCCTTAGACGACTGGGCCACCCGTGCCCCCTACTGAAAGGTGTGTGACAGAAAGGTTTCCAGGTAACTTTTTGAAGGACATGACCGACCCAGTTATCAGCAGAAACCGAGATGACAGCACGTTACAGGCAGTTTTGAATCACAATAAGATATATGGTAACCGCATTTCTGTGAAGTTGGGTTATTACAAAGTAATTACAAAGTAAGATTTAACCGGATAATGCAGTTATATGAAAAAAGTAAAATTAAACCGGCTAATGCAGTTATATAAAAATGTAAGATTAAACCAGCTTATGCGGTTATGTTAAAAAGTAGGACTAAACCGGCTACTGCAGTTATATAACAAAGTAAGATCGAACCGGCTACTACCAGTTACATGAAAAAGTAAGATTAAACAGGCTACTACAGTTATATAACAAAGTAAATTCTACCCGCTTCTACCGCAATATAACAAAGAACGTTTACACCTGCTAATACGGTAACATAAAATGTAAGATTAAGCCGGCTACTACAGTTATATAACAAAGTAAGATTAAGCCGACTACTACAGTTTTATAACAAAGTAAGATTAAACCGGTAACTGCCAGTTATATTACAAAGTAAGATTTAACCGGCTACTGCAGTTATATAACAAAGTAAGATTAAACCGAATACTGCCAGTTATAAAAAAAAGTAAGATTAAACCGGCTACTGCCAGTTATATAACAAAGTAAGATTTAACCGGCTACTGCAGTTATATAACAAAGGATGATTATACCGGTTTTTACCAATAATATAGGAAAGAAAATTTACACCAGCTAATGCGGTTACATAAAATGTAAGATTTAACCGGCTACTGCAGTTATATAACAAAGTAAGATTAAACCCGTTACTGCCAGTTTTATAACAAAGTTAGATTAAACCGGCTACTGCCAGTTATATAAAAAAGTAAGATTAAACCGGCTACTGCAGTTATATAACAAAGTAAGATTTAACCGGCTACTGCAGTTATATAACAAAGTAAGATTAAACCGGCTACTGCCAGTTATATAACAAAGTAAGATTAAACCGGCTACTGCCAGTTATATAAAAAAAGTAAGATTAAACCGACTGCTGCCAGTTATAAAACAAAGGATGATAAAACCGGCTTCTACCAGTAATCTAACAAAGTAAGTTAACACCGAGTAATGCGGTTATATAAAAAATAAGATTAAACCGGCTACTAACAATTTCATAACAAGACGACAAGGAAACTAGTCATCAGCAAGATCTGCCACAATCAACCGCTTGTCCTGGTGACCCTGTCATGGTGGCGCAAGTTTACGTTCAGAACGCTTACATAACCAGATGCAAATGTTTGTCCTCTACAATGGCGTGTCATGGCAAGTCACTTGACACAAGGAAAGGTGAGTACTACTGACTCCTCTGTGACGCCACACAATAAGTAAGTGCACTATGCTGAGGTCACTGTGTGTAGTGGAATCCGACTCTGGTGAATTGATTCAATACCGCAAAGTGACAATTGAGTTGTTGAACATTGGCAGTAGCTGAAAACTATTAATTGATTTTGCAAATTATTGACAAACTGAAGTCAATTTCTAGCAACCTTATAAACAGACACGCTAGATCCGGAAATGTAGTTCTGTCATCGTCGGCATTGTGATAATACACGTATTGATTTCCTAAAGGCACAAATTGAAGTCATTTAAAGGTCTGCAGCCTTTGCAAAGAGGATAATTTGCCATCACTTGAAATCGCCAACAGCTTGACATCTAACTAACGAATGCAAAAGGTCCATATATTTCAAATAGGACTATGTCGTGCTGGTGGTAGTGATCAGATGTTTACCATGAGTGAGTGAGTTGGGTTTAACGACGCTTTTAACTGTATTCCAGTTATATCGCGGCGTGTCAGCTTAATGTGGGAGGAAAGGCCGAAGTGATGCAGGTCTCAGACATTTACCACTTCGGTGAAACCCACGAGCATGGTATGGTGCTGACAAACCTAGAAACATAATCGGGGCGAACCGGGATTCGAACCCACAATCATAGGTTTCCGGCGTGCCAAAGGGACGCAACTCTGCACAGCGAATCGCGGCGCCTTAGACGACTGGGCCACCCGTGCCCCCTACCATGGGAGAAACAATAAACCTGAATTAATATTGCAGTGTGGAATACAAACATCTTTAACGTAGCACCTTTTTATTGATAATACATTTTGCAAACACAGTGACTACAATTATAGTTATATATAACGATATTTTGTACAAGTGGATATACAATGTACGTTCCGACTAGTCATAGATTGCTGACGTATAACAACATCCACTCGAATAGCCTGTGGACACAGTTACTTCTATGTGGCGTAAGTGAAGTACGCGTCAAACTTCCACCGTGTAATATGGCTACTGGGTGGTACGTTAGGAAGATATGAACACAGTGAATAACACTTGATTGATTTTCCTTATACAGCTAATGACTGACGGATATAATGGGTATTGGGCTTGGATCAACTGGAATGTGTGTGGGCGTGTATGTGGTGTGGTTATCTGGAGACAAATTACAGCTCAGATCAAACGAACGCCACAATCAAACACTGAACCACACACAATGTATGGTGAAGCTTCTATTAAGCATTTTAATCGAATTACTTAAGAGTCTGTTGAATGAGCATTGAGTGTATGTTGCGTGAATGTCGACTGCGCGGATGCCTGGTGAGTATGTGTTCATTTAGCCGTATGGTGGATGATTTATTGCCAGTTTACCTGTAAGGCGTAGGTGTCAGTGTTGAATAATTCGGATGTCTGACTAGAAACTATAGATTATTGTTTAATGACTTACTCGTAAGACTGATGAATTGATATTAATCTTCCCGGATATCTGATCGTTAAATGTCAACTTCAAGTATGTCTGAGTACACAGAGTACTTGTTGACTCACATGGATCTCCACAAGTGTTGGCCTACTGTGTGTCACATGAGTAATTGTTGACTTACTGTATGTCCGATGAGTAATTGTTGACGCTCATGGATCGCCACAAGTGTTGGCCTACTGTGTGTCAGATGCGTAACTGTTGACGCACATGGATATCCACAAGTGTTGGCCTACTGTACGTCACATGAGTAATTGTTGACTCACATGGATCTCCACAAGTGATGGCCTACTGTGTGTCACATGAGTAATTGTTGACTCACATGGATCTCCACAAGGGATGGCCTACTGTGTGTCACATGAGTAATTGTTGACTTACTGTATGTCCGATGAGTAATTGTTGACGCTCATGGATCTCCACAAGTGTTGGCCTACTGTGTGTCACATGAGTAGTTGTTGAGTCACATGGATATCCACCAGTGTTGGCCTACTGTGGGTCACATGAGTAATTGTTGACTCACATGGATCTCCACAAGTGATGGCCTACTGTACGTCACATGAGTAATTGTTGACGCACATGGATCTTCACAAGTGTTGACCTACTGTACGTCACATGAGTAATTGTTGACTCACATGGATCTTCACAAGTGTTGACCTACTGTACGTCACATGAGTAATTGTTGACTCACATGGATCTCCACAAGTGATGGCCTACTGTGTGTCACATGAGTAATTGTTGACTCACATGGATCTCCACAAGGGATGGCCTACTGTGTGTCACATGAGTAATTGTTGACTTACTGTATGTCCGATGAGTAATTGTTGACTCACATGGATCTTCACAAGTGTTGACCTACTGTGTGTCACATGAGTAATTGTTGACGCACATGGATCTCCACAAGGGATGGCCTACTGTGTGTCACATGAGTAATTGTTGACTTACTGTATGTCCGATGAGTAATTGTTGACGCACATGGATCTTCACAAGTGTTGACCTACTGTACGTCACATGAGTAATTGTTGACTCACATGGATCTTCACAAGTGTTGACCTACTGTACGTCACATGAGTAATTGTTGACTCACATGGATCTCCACAAGTGATGGCCTACTGTGTGTCACATGAGTAATTGTTGACTCACATGGATCTCCACAAGGGATGGCCTACTGTGTGTCACATGAGTAATTGTTGACTTACTGTATGTCCGATGAGTAATTGTTGACTCACATGGATCTTCACAAGTGTTGACCTACTGTGTGTCACATGAGTAATTGTTGACGCACATGGATCTTCACAAGTGTTGACCTACTGTACGTCACATGAGTAATTGTTGACTCACATGGATCTCCACAAGTGTTGACCTACTGTGTGTCACATGAGTAATTGTTGACGCACATGGATCTCCACAAGTGTTGACCTACTTTACGTCACATGAGTAATTGTTGACTCACATGGATCTCCACAAGTGTTGACCTACTGTACGTCACATGAGTAATTGTTGACTCACATGGATCTCCACAAATATTTTACCTACTGTACGTCACATGAGTAATTGTTGACTCACACGGATCTTCACAAGTGTTGACCTATTGTATGTCACATGAGTAATTGTTGACATATATGGATCCCCAGAAACAAAGTGTCGGCTTACCCGAATGTGAGAAGAAGGCGACGAACGACCAGTAGGACATGGTGACCACAATGGCGGAGTTACAGCTCAGATTGTAGATGATCCACTGAAGACGTAGAACAATGGGCATGCTCCTCGGGTACATAGGGTCTGCAGATAGGACAAAGCACACACTTAAACATCAAAAGGATTCAAAATGTGAAGACATGTGCAACAAAACAACGAATACAATGTCAAAGTGTTGAGGAACGGCGATTACTTGCACATGTTGGTTAGAGTTAGTGTGTTGAGAATGGCGTCTTCAGAGTCTTGTTCACAACCAGTAGCCAAGTGTACCAAGTAGGTGTAGGTTCTAACACCGTTATCAAGCTTCACTTGCTAGAACCTACACCGAAACGTCGCTCTTAATTGTAATGAAGAAGTTGTTCATCCATAAATCTTATCCTTGGCCAATATTTTGGTGCAATATTGCATTACTTTAAAGAATATTCTTTTTAAATTTTGTTTCAAGGAAGAGGTGAGGTGAGGTGAAATGGGGTTTAACGTCGCGTCCCAGATTATTGCACTTATATAGCGACGTGCATGCATGCATGTGTGTGTGTGTGTGTGTGTGTGTGTGTGTGTGTGTGTGTGTGTGTGTGTGTGTGTGTGTGTGTGTGTGTGTGTGTGTGTGTGTGTGTGTGGTTGCTTGTACTAGTCCGTCCGGATTGATGCCGATTTATAGTGTAGCACACTGAGATACCATGCCTCAGTTTAACATGAATACTCCACCCAGACACAGTATATTGACTCCGAACCGACCAGTTAATGCTGAGCGCCAGGCAGGGTAACAACACGTACCACCTTTTAACGTCTTTTGGTATGACGCGGCCGGGGATCGAACCTCCGACCTTCATCACTCCCGCAGACGCTCTATCACTAGAAATTGCTGGTGTCACCACCGTGATATTGCTGGAATATTGCTAAAAGCGGCGTAAAACCATACTCACTCACTGTACAACTAGACAATGAGGCGGTCATCAAGGAAAAGATTATGATAACGTTATGTGCGGTAGAGCACTCGTGATGAAAGGATGCGTTCCTGTACGCCGGTCCAAGGTCATACCGGACACAAGTTCTAGCGTTTATTGCTGTGTCAGCAACCTTCAAACCATTCCAGACGACCAAGGTTAAACAAGGTGTCCCATCAAATGTACGCGCGGTGTGACCTTTTACGACATTATTCACCCGATATCCTGCATCTAGACAGCGTTCATTAGACCAATCAATAGATTGTGCATATAACGCCCCTAATGAATCAGATAACAGCCAAACAGGTATTGTCACCTAGCTTGAATTATTTGCCGTAACAACTAACGATTGCCCACACACAAAACCAGACAGTTTAATGCCCGTCACCATCATCGACTGGAGGCGATCCTCAAAGCCACATTGATTCCTAATAAGCACAATGTTATCACGCAGATCGTATTATTCTATATTACACACATAAATGATATTGCCTAACCCGAATTACTGGCCCTGAATCGGAATGACAGAAGAATCCATCTCAGGGGCTCGAAGGGAATTACATGCAAATGCGCGTCGGCAATGCTTTCCGCGGGTATCGTTGTTTATAATGGCCGGGAAAACTAACTTGTTGCGTGAAAACTGTATGGTGTGACCTTCGTGTGCCTTCTAAACGTGATGCAAGGAGATGGTCCTGTGGTCCAAGTCAACACGCTTTGCCTATATTTTCTCAGTTAAGATCCACTTGTCGTGGGTTTGAATCCCAAATTCGTTCCGATTTTGAGTCTTGGCCTTAGCACTATATCTATGGGGCCCTTGAAGATCCGGGGTTGAAGAGGTCTTTAGTAACCCATGCTTGCTATAAAAGACGACTATGCTTGTCGTAAGAGGCGACCAACGGGATCGGGTGGTCAGAGTGCGGCGTTAAACAAACAAACCATATCCGTGGTCAGGGGTTTTCACCAAAGAGCTAACCGTTTTGGGAATCTCTGTGGTAAAGTTATCCATAAAACCGATATAATGATATAACTGAACGTAATTTGTATTCTGTCGCCCACTCCCCATACGTCGCTTTGAGGAAAGTACACGTCTCTTATCAATCTGGAATTTAAACGCCATTCCTGTAACTTGTCAGCGTTTTCTTCTGTTCGTTCATGTAAATTTGCAAATATTAGTTCTGTGCGTTGTCTTTGATCACTGAAATAATTCCTGGTTTTGCCGTGGAATAGAAACACTAATGCATTAACCACCCTACCACTTTTTGTTCTATGAAGAATTAGAACGCCGTTGGCATCCCGAAAACTAATTATGCAATTTGTGGCGTTTGATCATAACTAAATAACGAGATTTGCTATGAAATTATAGCCAGTTCCAATGTCATAATCATTACGCTTTTCGCTGCGTCCATAAAAGGCGGAAACAGAACAATACGTCCAGCCTTATCAAGAATAACGCCGACTGCATCGCTGAGGAAGTTTTGTTTGTTTGTTTGTTGTTTATGTTTAACGCCGCACTCAGCAAATATTTCAGCAATATGACGGCGGTCTGTAAATAATCGAGTCTGGACAAGACAATCCAGTGATTGACATCATGAGCACCGATCCACCCAATTGGGACACGACATGCATCAACCAAGTTAGGGAGCCTGACCACCCGACCCCTTGAGTCGCTTCGTAAGACAAACATAGCCACGTTTTACGGCAGGCATGGGATGCTGAAGACCTTTCCTACCCCGGATCTTCACGGGTCCGCTGAGGAAGTAGTATGGTAGAAAAACTAATGAATATTGCAATTAAGAGACTAGAGATTTTCAGTATTAAGTAACGGCGGCAACAGCCCTTCCATAGGACCGCCTATAAAATAGTGATGATACCAGGTGTTCGCGAAAAGATGAGCGTATCCTGCCCAACGGGTGGCACACATCACAAACACATGCAAAGGTAAGTCAACTGTTCACCTGAAAACAACAACATGGGAACATATGGTCCAAGTCAAAATAGGGAATTATGTTCGTCACTGATCTAAATCTATTAATGTCTCCACATGCCATGGCCAACCTTTCACTGATCAACTCTCAAGTTTGCTCTGACACTTTAATGACAGTTTAATGAATTATCTGTTTTGGAACTAAATTTCACAATACATGTATATAGTTATTCCCAGAAATGACCATCGCCAAAACGCCTTGATACCAGTGCTGTATGATACCCACACGGGACCTATGACAGGATACGTGTGAGTGAGTGAGTATGGTTTTACGCCGCTTTTAGCAATATTCCAGCAATATCACGGTGGGGGACACCAGAAATGGGCTTCACACAGTGTACCCATGTCGGGATTCGAACCCGGGTCTTCGGCGTGACGAGCGAACGCTTTAACCACAAGGCTACCCGACCGCCCCCAGGATACGTGTGATGACGATACCCAGTATGTAGGGTATGGTGACATTGTCCGCTAACACATTTATGACGGGCACGAGTTACCCAACCTTGATCATGTAGTTTATCCGCGACTGTTCCTCAGCTCGGGACATAAGTGTATTCGCCCTAACACAGATTAATGGTGTTTATTAGGAATCAAAGAACAAAAGCTCCTTTGGGAAGAATTTCAGTGAATTGCCCAGCGCTGCTCGACAGCTTGCGTCGAAGAAATCGATTAGGAATTTGAATATTTACCGTGCGTATGGATTGAATGTGTAATGTGAAAGTTTTTACTGATACAGCAGACATGTGGTGGTAAATCAAGATGAATTATGAACAATCAGCAGTTATTTTGCATCAGCATCGGGACTAAGTGGTTTGGTATGGACGTATGGCTCGGAGATAATATTGTTCTGAATTACTGATATTTGTGTGTGTTCCATCAATCTTGAAGCTGGTAATCTGTTACGGTTGTCCCTGTGTTAAAGGGTCAGTACTTACTTGAGTTGCGGTGCTAGAACCTGCTTCATACCTCTATCCCCGATGAACAATGTGTTACCCATAGAAAACACAGTCTTGCTTGTCCCACATGGACCTACCCAACACCCTTCCAGTTTAACTGAAGCCCTCCCGGATGCACCAACACAATTCAATTCTACCTTTCTCCTATCGGTCAATCTTCGACTCTCACGTGTACATCCCTTCCCACGTCCTTCAAATCTACCGCACACCATCTAGGCTCAGGTCCGCTCTTCAAGGTTACCCAATGTCCTTCAGGCGTGTTCAAGTCTACCAGATACACATCAGGCATATCCTATGCTCTTCAAATCTACCCTACGTCCTTCAGGCGTAATCCCCACATATTTTCTATACGCTTCAAGTCTACCCCACACCTTCAGGCGTAATATCCTATCTTCAAGTCTTCCCCACACCTTCAGGCGTCATATCATATCTTCAAGTCTACCCCACACCTTCAGGCGTAATCCCCACTCTTCAAGTCTAACCCTACGTCCACCAGACATGCCATACGTTCTTTAAGTCTACCCTACGTCCACCAGACATACCACACGCTCTTCAAGTCTACCCAACGTCCACCAGGCATACCACACGCTCTTCAAGTCTACCCTACGTCCACCAGGCTTACCACACGCTCTTCAAGTCTACCCTACGTCCACCAGACTTACCACACGCTCTTCAAGTCTACCTTACGTCCACCAGACTTACCACACGCTCTTCAAGTCTACCCTACGTCCACCAGACTTACCACACGCTCTTCAAGTCTACCCTACGTCCACCAGGCTTACCACACGCTCTTCAAGTCTACCTTACGTCCACCAGACTTACCACACGCTCTTCAAGTCTACCCAACGCCCACCATCACTATTCAATAGCGACACGTGGCAATGAAGATTATGGAATTTGTCGCATTTATTTCACTGTCAAGACCTGTCTAGGCTTCCAATTCGAATTTTGCCCTTATGATGAGACGTGCTGGTGAGTTCAATCTCCTGTTACCACACAGTAACCAGAAACGAAAAGACATACATGAAATACTGGTCTAAATGGTCCGAACTCAACCTACTCACTCACTCACTCCAATTACGTATTTACAAACAGCAATAGCATGTGCTTGGAGTTGTCGCGTGTTAACTCGCGGTGAGGTGTGCCATGATATTGCAAAGATTACTGTCATCAACGCATCACTAACGAACTCTTCTTTACTCCGTATCATTATAATACTGTCATCCTCCGCATTTCAGGATAAAGGACCTTAAAAAGTTTCTCTAATCACGTATTAAATACGATCCGGGAGCAGATGGCCCTAACGTCCTGCTTTACATTTGGATAACCTCTTTCATGCAGAAATCCAAAAATTATACCTTGATCAATAATTTACAATACAATTATATTTTTTTCTATACCGCCCAGTGTTTGTTGCAGGGAGAAGGACCATACTTGAAGCCCCACATGACGTGAGAGAGGCACAGGGCCCTTGGGGACATGCAAGAGCACTACGGGGGACCAATTGTCAACATGAAGGACGAGCTCTGCTCAGATGATACCAGGTTATGAGAATGAAACGGATGCTAGTTAGGCTATTGGAAAAATTCGTATTGGCTCGGACAATAAAGTTAATCCGGTAAAACACACTGAAAAATCGCTATGTGTGCATATCAATATGCCAAGAGAAAGCTAATTTGAAAATCAAAACTCTGGGCACGGTTTTCAAAGGAACTGACTTCCAAAATGTAAATTCTTAATTCAATGTTTGGAAGACGCCTCATTTACCCCCGGTAATCTATTTGACTATCAGGCTTGGCTTCCCAAAGATAACTATTGATTAAGACCAAGTCGATCACAGTCTCGTCTATCATTCATTCTTGGGCGATATAACCAACAAAATTTCATGGCAGTTCACGTTGCGTTTGATTTTTAGGAAAATAACGTCAAACCGAAACATTAAGAAATCATAATACTCTAGGTGCAGTTAATATTGCGTTCATTAAGTAGCAAATACTGTCATTTCGTCGGTGTGAAGGTATATTCTGCAATGATAGTTTTATTCCTGAGCAATAGTCCAGATGCAGCCGTTACAGTAGATAACAGGCTTTCCTAACCATCTTATCTAAGCTCAGGCTGCACGGCACATTTTTTTTGGTACTCATACTTTGAAAGAGTGAGTGAGTAGGGTTTTACGCCGCTTTCAGCAATATTCCAGCAATATCACGGCGGGAGACACCAAAAACACATTGTACCCATGTCGGGAATCGAACCCGGGTCTTCAGCGTGACGAGCAAACGATTTAACCACTAGGCTACCCGACCGCCCTACTTTGAAAGACATGTGGTATGTAACAATGATTAATTTCATGAATGTTGAAATAATATAAAACAGCTAGCTGTCTTCCAGCTTTAAAGTGTGAGAGGCCTTTGCAAACACGAGTTGGGTTTAACTGTTTCATTTATGCTTATACACGTTTCATAAACGTTGA
Organism: Haliotis rufescens; assembly: GCF_023055435.1. NCBI lineage: Eukaryota > Metazoa > Mollusca > Gastropoda > Lepetellida > Haliotidae > Haliotis > Haliotis rufescens. The sequence goes on from NW_025964168.1 coordinate 208,824, forward strand.
TAAATGTTTGTTGGCGCGGAGCCTAATATTCGTACACTGTTAGAAAAAAACACAAATTAAATATGCAGATATTCTTGTGATGCATGAATAATAAAATTGGGTTTCCCGGAATGTTTCCAGGAAGAACTATCAATCAGCTCATTAAAAAATGATGGCAGCGCAAAACCTTGACATTTATACTACATTCACAACTAGCCTCAGGGCTAGTTGATTAATTTGATGAAATGACAATTGATGTGGTTGAGTGGTTGAGTGGTTGAGTAAGAGAGAGTATTTCGTGACGGATGATTAATTTCGACATAAGACTGAGTAGTGGAGACAGGTGTATCATTTAAAGATACATAAATGCCGTATGATATTTATATATGACCTGATATGACCGGTATGATCAGATAGATTTATTTATTATAAATAGTTTTTGTTTCAGGAAGTGATAGTTTCTGTTTCAGGAAGTGATAAACCCTGACAGACTGTTGCAGGATGATTATAAGGACTACCAAAATATCACGGAGTCACTTCGCCCAAAGCCAGGAGCTTGTAACACCAGGTGTCTGTCACGTGACGTGCTTGTGATGGAAGCTCTAGGACGGACGCGCATGACTTCCCAGTTGAACAGTTTCTAACAGATGACGTTATGGCAAACGTGAATCCTAACATTGTAAGGGCATGTTTCATGAGTAGAACGTGAACGCGGTGCTCAGGTAGAGGTACTGTTCTACATTGTTACGTGTGGGTTATGTATTTGGTCGTTGCTGCGTTTTTGATGACATGTTTAGCTTGTACCAAATGACATCATATTTATGGACCGCCTCCCTGGTGTAGTGGATAGAGCGTCTGCAGGAAAGAATAAGGTCGAGGGTTCGATTCCCAGCCGCGTCATACCAAAAGATGTTAAAAATGGTACTTCTTGTTACCCTGCCTGGCGCTCGGCATTAAGGGTCTAAAACAAGGACTGGTCGGCTCGGAGTCAGTATACTGTGTCTGAGTGGGGTATTCATGTTAAACTGCGGCATGGTATCTCAGTGGGCTAGCACTATAAAGTGGGCATCAGTCCGCATGCATCAGGAGCATGGGTGGCCCAGTCGTCTAAGGTTCCGCAATTCGCTTTGCAGAGTTGCGCCCCTTGGGCACACCAGAAACCTATGATTTTAGGTTCGAATTCTGGTTCTCCCCTATTATGTTTCTAGGTTTGTCAGCACCATACCCATATATGTGGTTTTCACCAAAGTGGTAAAAGTTTAAATTACTTCGGGCTTTCTTCCCATATGAAGCTGACACGCCATGATATAACTGGAATACTGTTCAAAGCGGCGTTAAACCCAACTCACTCACTCATGCATGTACCAATATCACCTAGTCTTGGTTTTGAAGACTATATTTAATACAGACTGCATGCAATGTCTTACCCATAATCCAGTATGGTCGACATGTATATACGGCAACTGTGCAGGCGTTGTATATCGCCGACAGCGCCAGAAGGAGGAAGCTCCAGTTGGTGGCAAATATAAACCACTTCCATACTTTGTAGTCGTAGAAGGTGGTGGACTCGTACGTAATGTCTGCTGCGCACCAGCCCGTGATCGCCACCGCTATCAGCGCCCGGTACACCACGTAGAAGCGCTGCCTCACCGGCCACTGCAAGGAGAAGAGAAGACATAGGGATAAATAACACGTGGTGCCAGGGAGGAAGAGGTAAAGTGAGTGAGTATGGTTTTACGCCGCTTTTAGCTGTATTCCAGCAATATCACGGCCCATGTCGGGAATCGAACCCGGGTCTTCGGCGTGACGAGCGAACGCTTTAACCGCCAGGCTACCCGACCGCCCCCCGAAGAGGAAAAAAGAGTTCTATGTGACTATTGTGTGTACAAATGTCACTACTACAACCACTACTACTTCACCTCCTGCTGCTAATACTACTTCAGGGGAGGTCGGGTAGCCTAGTGGTTAAACCATTCTCTCGTCACGCCGGAGACCCGGGTTCGATTCCCGATATGGGTACAATGTGTGAAGCCCAATTCTGGTGTTCCCCGCCTTGATATTGCTGGAATTTTGCTAAAAGCGGCGTAAAATCAAACTCACTCACTAATATTACTTCTGTTGCTGCTGCTGCTACCGCTTCTACTACTACTACTACTACTACTACTACTACTACTACTACTACTACTACTACTACTACTCTTTAAACAAAGACTCGTTGACATCTTCGTTCACAATTTGTCGGAACATATTAGTTCCTCTCACATTCTTTCACATTATATACTTCCAATAAATCTGTGTTTGAACCTGAGAAATATTTAACATTAAATGATCAATCCCTTCCACGAGTGATCTGTAAGTTTAGAATCTCATTACATTGTTAAAAAATACAAGATATCAGGAAGAACAAAGACATAGACTAGACTATTCAAATAATATTTGTACATATTGTAAATCTGGGTCCATTGAAGACGAGTTCCATGTTCTATTTATCTGCGATACCTTTGCTCCCCAAAGTAAAAACTATTTGGAACATTTAGAAAATACGTAAATCACCAAGTAATGTACAATTTACTCAACGCAAAGTATGTACATACTATTAAGTACGTAGCCATCTTTATCAAACACATTTTCAAAAGATTTCAAAGAGTCATCGTATCCCGATTCCGAGGATCGATGCTCATGAGGTCAATCACTGGATTGCCTGATCCAGACTCGATTATTTACAGACCGCCGTCATATAGCTGGAATATCGCTAAGTACGGCGTCAGACAACAAACAAATAAATAAATAAAATCTTCGTATTATCACCCACTCGATTACTTGAAGGCAGCAGAGATAGTGCCGGAATAGTGTTGGGTGTGGCGCAAAACAAGCACCAGAGTCATAATAGTTGTTGTTTTCACATGTAGATACGATCAGGTAGGTGTGTCTTATCTTCTACTGCGAACAATGATGGACGCCAGGCAATGCGTGGGCAACAGCTGGTGTTTGTGTGTGTCAGTATTACCGTTATTGCAACCCGATCAAATAATGTATTGTGTAAATAAATTCTAAGTCGCAACCACACAAGATACTCTATGACAATAGCACACATCTCCCCATATTGTCCCCTCGTGCATAGCACAAGGCAGATGAGGTATTTTAATTAAACACAAACAACCACAAACAACCACAAACAAAGTAAAAACGGAACATTTAAAAAGGTTTTCAATGATGGCAATTTAGATCCAGTGAAGTGCATAGTCAGTGCATGTGACCTTCTGTCTGCATGGATTATGTAGTATAACCTTCTGTCCACATGGATAGTGTAGTGTAACCTTCTGTCTACATGGATAGTGTAGTGTTAACTTCTGTCTACATGGATAGTGTAGTGTAACCTGCTGTCAACATGGATAGTGTAGTGTAAACTTCTGTCTACATGTATAGTGTAGCGTAACCGTATGTCTACATGGATAGACAAGTATAACCTTCTGTCCACATGGATAGACAAGTATAACCTTCTGTCCACATGGATAGACAAGTATAACCTTCTGTCCACATGGATAGTGTAGTGTAACCTTCTGTCCACATGGATAGTGTAGTGTTACCTTCTGTCCACATGGATAGTGTAGTATAACCTTCTGTCTACATGGATAGACAAGTATAACCTTCTGTCTACATGGATAGTGTAGTGTAACCTGCTGTCAACATGGATAGTGTAGTGTAAACTTCTGTCTACATGGATAGTGTAGGGTAACCTTATGTCTACATGGATAGACAAGTATAACCTTCTGTCTACATGGATAGTGTAGTATAACCTTCTGTCCACATGGATAGTGTAGTATAACCTTCTGTCCACATGGATAGTGTAGTGTGACCTTCTGTCCACATGGATAGTGTAGTGTAAACTTCTGTATACATGGATAGACAAGTATAACCTTCTGTCTACATGGATAGTGTAGTATAACCTTCTGTCTACATGGATAGTGTAGTATAACCTTCTGTCTACATGGATAGTGTAGTATAACCTTCTGTCTACATTGATAGAGTAGTATAACCTTCTGTCTACATGGATAGTGTAGTGTAACCTGCTGCCAACATGCATAGTGTAGTGTAAACTTCTGTCTACATGGATAGTGTAGTGTAACCTTCTGTCTACATGGATAGTGTAGTATAACCTTCTGTCTACATGGATAGTGTAGTATAACCTTCTGTCTACATTGATAGAGTAGTATAACCTTCTGTCTACATGGATAGTGTAGTGTAACCTGCTGCCAACATGCATAGTGTAGTGTAAACTTCTGTCTACATGGATAGTGTAGTATAACCTTCTGTCTACATGGATAGTGTAGCATAACCTTCTGTCTACATGGATAGTGTAGTGTAACCTGCTGTCAACATGGATAGACAAGTATAACCTTCTGTCTACATGGATAGTGTAGTGTAACCTTCTGTCAACATGGATAGTGTAGTGTAACCTTCTGTCAACATGGATAGTGTAGTGTAACCTTCTGTCAACATGGATAGTGTAGTGTAACCTTCTGTCAACATGGATAGTGTAGTGTAACCTTCTGTCAACATGGATAGTGTAGTGTAACCTTCTGTCAACATGGATAGCGTAGTGTAACCTTCTGTCCACATGGATAGTGTAGTGTAACCTTCTGTCAACATGGATAGTGTAGTGTAACCTTCTGTCTACATGGATAGTGTAGTGTAACCTTCTGTCAACATGGATAGTGTAGTGTGACCCTCTGTCTACATGGATAGTGTAGTGTAACCTTCTGTCAACATGGATAGTGTAGTGTGACCCTCTGTCTACATGGATAGTGTAGTGTAACCTTCTGTCCACATGGATAGTGTAGTGTAACCTTCTGTCTACATGGATAGACAAGTATAACCTTCTGTCTACATGGATAGACAAGTATAACCTTCTGTCTACATGGATAGTGTAGTGTAACCTTCTGTCCACATGGATAGTGTAGTGTAACCTTCTGTCTACATGGATAGACAAGTATAACCTTCTGTCTACATGGATAGACAAGTATAACCTTCTGTCTACATGGATAGACAAGTATAACCTTCTGTCTACATGGATAGTGTAGTGTAACCTTCTGTCTACATGGATGGTGTAGTGTAACCTTCTGTCTGCATGGATTGTGTAGTTTAACCTTCAGTGCACAAGGATAGACGAGTATAACCTCCTGTCTCAATGTTTAAAGAGACACGATTGGTACGGATGGTAATTGAAGCTCTCGGGTTTATTTTTCACATCCCAAATGACCACCAGAGAGGTAGACAGAAATTACCGCCCTAATTAGCACGCGTTGATCATTCCACGGCGCACACCTGAACGGAGGATCTGTTGTTGTTCATTTAACGTGCACGACTCATACATCGGAGGTTGTCTGAGCACTATTTCTACAACATTTCAGGTTGATTTCGGAATACTAAAATATTCTCGGGATTATGTTCGTGTCATAGTCAGCAGCCTGTGCTCGGCCATCTCTACATAGTTATCCTAATAACCTTGTACCTTCAAAGCATTAAGGACTATAGGTTGGAATGAAAACATAGCATAATAGTTTAACATATTTTACAACTCTTTTTTTAACTGTCTTATGTTATGGCATCATTAAAACCTTCAGAAAAAACGTTCACAGAGAGTTACATTCATAAATAAAAGCAACAAAACCCTTTCTATAATCTTAAAAAAATCTGCTAAAAGCAGAGTCCGTTGCACGAAATCGTTTGAATAACTGTTAACTGCGTACAGCATTCTGGCAAATAAGGTGAGGTGAAATGGAGTTTAACGTCGCGTCCAAGATTATCGCACTTATAAAGCGACGTGCATGCACTTGTGTGTGTGTGGCTGCTTGTGCTTGTCCGGACTGAGGCCGAATTATAGTGCTAGTCCGCTGAGATACCATGCCTCAGTTTAACATGAAAGCCCCGCTCACACACAGTATGTTGGCTCCGAGTCGATCATTCCTTGTTTTAGTCCCTTAATGCCGAGCGCCAGACAGGGTAACAACAAGTATCATCTTTTAACGGTCTTTTTTTTTTTGGGGGGGGGGGGGGGGGGTATGACGCAGCCGGGGATCGAACCCCGCACCTTCGAATTCGGCTTTCCGGGCGGACGCTCTACCACTAGACCACGGTGACGGTCTGCACATTGGAAGTGTTTATGAATCACTATCAAATAGTGGTGACACCATGTGATGGTTAGATCCTTCATATTCCTGTTTTATATTTTCTTGATCCATAAACATGTACAGAATTACTTTTACAGCCTAATCATGTAACCTAAACATTTCCTGGACCAAACCATGATTCAAATAAATAGAATCATGGTTGGGTTTGCAGGCCTTTCTATCAAGAATGTTAACCGGGACAGTTGCTCCGCGATGGTGTAAACAGTCACACTTAAAGTAAAAGTACAAAACAATGAGACAGTATCAACACAAAGGACATCCGAGGTAAAACGTGTCAGTTCATATAGGTACCTATCTACAACCAATGGCTCAAACTAAAATGAACACCCACAATAGTCAGGGAATACAAAGTGTAAATATATTCAAATTGGAATATATTAAAGTATCATTTTATCTGATTGATCACTATTACACAATTATCAACAATTCTTTACTAACTAATGCATATCCTTGTCCTATGCTAGACGGTGCTGAACTAATTCCCTCACTAACTCAAGGTTCTGCTTTTACTTATAAACTGTTTAATACGATATTTGATCTGTGGAATCTTTATGTCCTTATTTAGTCGTACATATGTAGACCAAAGGCCAAATACTACATTTAATGATCCACAGCGTACACAGATTCACGACAATGAAAGGCGTAATACAGACACATTGCAATATTTCTAATTGTAGTTTGGTCATAGTCACACGTTAAAGTATTATTTTTATATAGTGTAGGATGGACATAATACTTTTCATGGATATATTGTTGCCTTAAATTAACATGTTCTTTAAAAATTAGCAAAACGTGATATTCATTTTCCACACAACTGATCTGTTGTAAACATAGTGACGTACTTCCGGTTGACTCGTAAAGGTAACTACGAAATGAAGGATATCCTCTACTCTTTCGTGGACATGTTTCGGCTTAAAAGACGCTTAGATTATGTTTAGATCCTAAACGTAGATGTTGTGGTCATAGTGAGATTTTAGCACCTTTCATTAGTTCAGATCCTAAACGTGTTCAGACAAATAAAAGCTACAGTACCCTTTCCATGTACATAAGAAACCTCCCCATTGTCCATGGAGTCTATTGTACACGTCCCCTTTATACATGCCTGTTATATGTTGTAAGCTAAGCAAAGGCTGCCTAGACCGGCAGTGTATGCAACATGGCATTGTAATGTGTAGTAATCAAAGCCCCGGCTGCCTAGACCGGCAGTGTATGCAACATGGCATTGTAATGTGTAATAATCTAAGCCCCGGCTGCCTGGACCGCATTGTTTAGTAATTGTTTTTCGTGTAGGTGAATCTTTTCTTTCACCAGTTTTGACCATAATCGTTTCTTGATGAAATTTGAACACATTATATAATCATTAACCTCGTCAGATAAATTATATTTGGAGACAAGATGTAGCATGCTAAAGATGGGTGATTTCGTGTCCCACTTGTTCTTATTAACTAGTGTTGTTTTATATTTAAACTGTCCAAGTCGGGCTAGAAACATTTGTTTGAAAATATACATTAGGTTTGAATTACATAGCTTACCAAGGAGCAAAAGCTTTTGTTGATCAATGTATCCTTGTACTGATATAACACCAATTGTGTCCCTCTCTATTTCTTTAGGCATACGCTTATTAAAACCCTGGAGTTTCTTACAGAAATAGCGTTGAGTGATTTCTAGCATTTCATATTCCTTTAATGATAGTTTTCCCCACACATTACATCCATATAAGCCACAGGGTAATATCACTCGTTGCCAGATGCGCACGGCGGCTATAGGATTAAGTCCACCAAAGTACAGGCCAGAATCATGGTTTACATTTATCAATTTTCGCAGTTTTTCACATGCTAACCTCGTTCTTTCTACCGAAGTTTTAGCAGTACTTATGTACACTCCCGCATAGACAATTGCCTTTTGAACAGGTAATTTTATCTTACCAATGTAAAGATGTTCAGGCGACACTATTTTTTTACTACATCCAAAAGTTAGGACAGCACTTTTGAACACATTGTATTTTAACTGCCACTTGTTACCATAATTTTCTGCAACGTTTAGGAGCATTTGAAGACCTGTTGTGTTACAGCTGATCAAGGTCGTGTCGTCTGCTAACAGTATTCCTGGGCATCGTCCCCATGGGAGACATAGTCCACAATCGGAATTGCTTAGTTCATGAAGCAAATCGTTTATATAAAGAGTAAAGAGCCATGCTGATATGACACGACCCTGACCTACACCCTGTTTAACAGGGAAAACATCAGATTTGAAGCCAGCAAAGCTAACACCGGCTAACACCGGCAGTGTGTGCAACATGGCATTGTAATGTGTAGTAAGCTAAGCCCCGACTGCCTAGACCGGCAGTGTATGCAACATGGCATTGTAATGTGTAGTAAGCTAAGCCCCTGCTGCCTAGACCGGCAGTGTATGCAACATGGCTTTGTAATGTGTAGTAAGCTAAGCCCCTGCTGCCTAGACCGGCAGTGTATGCAACATGGCATTGTAATGTGTAGTAAGCTAAGCCCCGGCTGCCTAGACAGGCAGTGTGTGCAACATGGCATTGTAATGTGTAGTAAGCTAAGCCCCGAGTGCCTAGACCGGTAGTGTATGCAACATGACATTGTAATGTGTAGTAAGCTAAGCCCCGACTGCCTAGACCGGCAGTGTATGCAACATGGCATTGTAATGTGTAGTAAGCTAAGCCCTGGCTGCCTAGACCGGCAGTGTATGCAACATGGCATTGTAATGTGTAGTAATCTAAGCCCCGGCTGCCTAGACCGGCAGTGTGTGCAACATGGCATTGTAATATATAGTTAGCTGAGCCCCGACTGTCTAGACCGGTAGTGTGTGCAACATGACATTGTAATGTATAGTAAGCTAAGCCCCGACTGCCTAGACCGGCAGTGTATGCAACATGGCATTGTAATGTGTAGTAATCTAAGCCCCGGCTGCCTAGACCGGCAGTGTATGCAACATGGCATTGTAATGTGTAATAATCTAAGCCCTGGCTGCCTAGACCGGCAGTGTATGCAACATGGCATTGTAATGTGTAGTAAGCTAAGCCCCGGCTGCCTAGACCGGCAGTGTGTGCAACATGGCTTTGTAATGTGTAGTAAGCTAAGCCCTGGCTGCCTAGACCGGCAGTGTATGCAACATGGCATTGTAATGTGTAGTAAGTTAAGCCAAGGCTGCCTAGACCGGCAGTGTATGCAACATGGCATTGTAATGTGTAGTAATCTAAGCCCCGACTGCCTAGACAGGCAGTGTATGCAACATGGCATTGTAATGTGTAGTAAGCTAAGCCCCGAGTGCCTAGACAGGCAGTGTATGCAACATGGCATTGTAATGTGTAGTAGGCAACGCCGCGACTGCCTAGACCGGCAGTGTATGCAACATGGCATTGTAATGTGTAGTAAGCTAAGCCCCTGCTGCCTGGACCGGCAGTGTATGCAACATGGCATTGTAATGTGTAGTAAGCTAAGCCCCTGCTGCCCAGACCGGCAGTGTATGCAACATGGCATTGTAATGTGTAGTAAGCTAAGCCCTGGCTGCCTAGACCGGCAGTGTATGCAACATGGCATTGTAATGTGTAGTAAGCTAAGCCCCTGCTGCCCAGACCGGCAGTGTATGCAACATGGCATTGTAATGTGTAGTAAGCTAAGCCCTGGCTGCCTAGACCGGCAGTGTATGCAACATGGCATTGTAATGTGTAGTAAGCTAAGCCCCTGCTGCCTAGACCGGCAGTGTATGCAACATGGCATTGTAATGTGTAGTAAGCTAAGCCCCTGCTGCCCAGACCGGCAGTGTATGCAACATGGCATTGTAATGTGTAGTAAGCTAAGCCCTGGCTGCCTAGACCGGCAGTGTATGCAACATGGCATTGTAATGTGTAGTAAGCTAAGCCCCTGCTGCCTAGACCGGCAGTGTATGCAACATGGCATTGTAATGTGTAGTAAGCTAAGCCCTGGCTGCCTAGACCGGCAGTGTATGCAACATGGCATTGTAATGTGTAGTAATCTAAGCCCCTGCTGCCTAGACCGGCAGTGTATGCAACATGGCATTGTAATGTGTAGTAAGCTAAGCCCCTGCTGCCTAGACCGGCAGTGTATGCAACATGGCATTGTAATGTGTAGTAAGCTAAGCCCTGGCTGCCTAGACCGGCAGTGTATGCAACATGGCATTGTAATGTGTAGTAAGCTAAGCCCCTGCTGCCCAGACCGGCAGTGTATGCAACATGGCATTGTAATGTGTAGTAAGCTAAGCCCCGGCTGCCTAGACCGGCAGTGTATGCAACATGGCATTGTAATGTGTAGTAATCTAAGCCCCTGCTGCCTAGACCGGCAGTGTATGCAACATGGCATTGTAATGTGTAGTAAGCTAAGCCCCTGCTGCCTAGACCGGCAGTGTATGCAACATGGCATTGTAATGTGTAGTAAGCTAAGCCCTGGCTGCCTAGACCGGCAGTGTATGCAACATGGCATTGTAATGTGTAGTAAGCTAAGCCCCTGCTGCCCAGACCGGCAGTGTATGCAACATGGCATTGTAATGTGTAGTAAGCTAAGCCCTGGCTGCCTAGACCGGCAGTGTATGCAACATGGCATTGTAATGTGTAGTAATCTAAGCCCCTGCTGCCTAGACCGGCAGTGTATGCAACATGGCATTGTAATGTGTAGTAAGCTAAGCCCCTGCTGCCTAGACCGGCAGTGTATGCAACATGGCATTGTAATGTGTAGTAAGCTAAGCCCTGGCTGCCTAGACCGGCAGTGTATGCAACATGGCATTGTAATGTGTAGTAAGCTAAGCCCCTGCTGCCTAGACCGGCAGTGTGTGCAACATGGCATTGTAATGTGTAATAAGCTCAGTTGATATTTCGCAAGGTCGACCCGATGGGTTTCAATAGAGACACCGATGAATAATTTACTGCTCGCCACATACAGTTATGATCAACATTTATACACATGGTAATATAAATATTACCGTGTAACAAGAATATTTCATTTAAAGAAGCTTTATGTGCATCATTTGTTGTCGGTTTCGCCGCTGTATCGGAAATACGTCACACGATGGACTTATCTACTTCACATGCAATTCGATACGGTTTTACGTAGTCGTCCTTCTGTTCATCCAGGGTAACCATATAAATCACGGCAGCAGTGAAGGGCGTATTGTAACACGACCTACTTGATCAATATTATGGAATTTGAGGCTATGTTTTATTAATATGAATGCATAATTGAAACTGTATAATATAGTGGAAGCGGTTACTGATGCTGTAAGGAAGACGAGATACACAATCCTTGATCCGGGTATGGGAAAATAGAAAACGCGAAACTATGAATGAAAAGGGGAAGACATAATAGCAATGATAATTGCTACACAGAGCAAATGGAATTCGAAACATCCATGCCCGTTCGTTTTCCCATGGCTAAAAATGATATTTTCATAGAGAGCAGCTGGTAAATAAATTAACAGGGAACGCTGGTTAATCAATAAGTAGCTCAATAATGTATGATATATCTCCACATATTATTTACTTCGATTAAGTGTAAAGAGATATGTTTATTGGAAAAAGTAACCCTTAGCATTGTCGGCAAGCGGTGATATATCTCACTCTTTTCTTACACTGGCAATGTCGGCAAGCCGTGATATATCTCACTCTTTTCTTACACTGGCAATGTCGGCAAGCGGTGATATATCTCGTTTTTTTCTTACACTGGCAATGTCGGCAAGCGGTGATATATCTCACTTTTTTCTTACACTGGCAATGTCGGCAAGCGGTGATATATCTCACTTTTTTCTTACACTGGCAATGTCGGCAAGCGGTGATATATCTCACTTTTTTCTTACACTGGCAATGTCGGCAAGCGGTGATATGTCTCACTTTTTTCTTACACTGGCAATGTCGGCAAGCGGTGATATATCTCACTTTTTTCTTACACTGGCAATGTCGGCAAGCAGTGATATATCTCACTTTTTTCTTACACTGGCAATGTCGGCAAGCGGTGATATATCTCACTTTTTTCTTACACTGGCAATGTCGGCAAGCGGTGATATATCTCGTTTTTTTCTTACACTGGCAATGTCGGCAAGCGGTGATATATCTCACTTTTTTCTTACACTGGCAAAGTCGGCAAGCGGTGATATGTCTCACTTTTTTCTTACACTGGCAATGTCGGCAAGCGGTGATATATCTCACTTTTTTCTTACACTGGCAATGTCGGCAAGCGGTGATATATCTCACTTTTTTCTTACACTGGCAATGTCGGCAAGCGGTGATATATCTCACTTTTTTCTTACACTGGCAATGTCGGCAAGCGGTGATATATCTCACTTTTTTCTTACACTGGCAATGTCGGCAAGCGGTGATATATCTCGCTTTTTTCTTACACTGGCAAAGGTGTAATATCCGTTGTACGTTTTCCTCTTTGTATTTTGAACTTGGCCAATATGTTTTGATTTAATACGTACGTCGTTTTGAGTTCTTCAGTGAGACAATAATTCAAATGGTTCCATTATCAACCGTACATAACTTATACCAGTATGTGACAGACTTCTTCAGGTGAAGATTCATGCAGACACGGTCGTTCTTTGTAGGTTATACGGTATACATTGTAGTAGCTACACAAAACAGATTGATAGTCGTTCTTTGTAGGTTATACGGTATAAATGGTGGTAGCTACATAAAACAGATTGATAGTCGTTCTTTGTAGATTACATGTATACGGTATAAATTGTGTTTGACACACAAGACAGACTGATAGTCGTTCTTTGTAGGTTAAACGGTATTAATGGTGGTAGATACACAAAACAGATTGATAGTCGTTCTTTGTAGATTATACGGTATAAATTGTGTTTGACACACAAGACAGATTGATAGTCGTTCTGTGTGTAAGTTGTATGAACAATCAAAGCACAAATTTTAATTTACTTTCCCTCTTTCGCGAACGTATAGAAACGTTAAATCCCCGTTCACCTGACGTTACTCAGAGCACATGCTTGTAGTTAGGGACGACTAATTTTGGGATCGGGTAGTGTCAGTGGTAGACGTGGCTTCTCAGTATACACTGGAGGCGTTGCTTATGCCGTCAACCACGAGCCTGCTAAGCCTATGGTGCCGTATAAAGGCATACTTCTGACTGCGGCGTTAAATAATATTCACTCCAGTACTGTTGATAAATAAACCACGTAATCGAAATGCTTCAAAGTCGAACTGTCGCGAAACCCGGTGTACTATAAACCCAGAGCATTGATACAGGAGTATGGCCACACTCCACATGGTGTATACCTTCAACAAATATCTTCACCAGAATACAGGAAATTACATACAACAGCTGTCTAAACTTACACACGACCCTAAGAGCTCACCACCAAGAGTGTGCCAGATGCTTTGGTCATTTTACCCTTACATTTTGATTGCCAAGTCAATTTAATCGATTGAAATAGGCACATGTTATTACATTTAAAGTTTCGGATTGACAAACACAAAGCATTTTCGGATGATGATCCGGATGTATTTATATATGCTGGATCAGCAATTTTGAAACAGAGACATCCTTATTTTTGGGTTGATCTTCAATGTATTTACAAAATAGATTTTTTTTCAACAAAAAAATAGATGTTTTATTGTGTGTTACAATCCCGTTAGTAAAGCAGTATCTGATGGAAAATGTATTTCTATTCTTTCCACCATGATGTTACTGCGTACAATATAGACATATAATCGTTTAGGTGGTTACGTACACCACCGAGAGAGGCGTAGGCGTCCATACGGTATTGCAATCAGGCCACCACGCCTCACTACCGGTCCGAGAATGTGGAGGCGCTGCAAGCAACCGACCTCAACCTAATTGAATACGCTCGTCAATCGACCAGGTAAACATACGATCGTTACGCGTTATGAGCATGACGGCGATATAGATAGATTAGGGAGGAGGTAACTGATACTGTTAAAAAGAGATGCAAATTCTAAAGCTATCAATTATTTGAAGAAAAAATACATAAAGAAATGATACATTCCTCGGTCATTCAGTTGCCATAAACTGAAAATGGAATTTATAAATTTTAATATTAGAATATTGGGTAATAAACCGTGTTCAATATTAATACCTACATATAGCTTTTATATATAGGGGCACGGTGGCCCACTATTTGTTGTGCAGGGTAAGCAGTAGCTGTTTCAGGATCCGCTAACCGCGGTTCGAAATCTCACGATTCATTCCGACTATGACCCTCGGTCTTGCAGCGTGATACACCATGGTATTTGTACCGTTTTAGTTGTAGTCATTGTATTTTATTATTATTTTTTGTTTAACGCCCCACTAAGCAATACTCCAGCTATATGACGGAGGTCTGTAAATAATCGAGTCTGGACAAGGCAATCCAGTGATTGACATCATGAGCATCGATCCACGCAATTAGGATACGATGACGTGCAAGAACCAAGTCAGCGTGCCTGACCACCCGACCAACCGAGTCAGTCGCCTCTTACGACAAGCATAGTCGCCTTTTACGGCAAGTAGTCATTGTAAGACTGCGCATCCATAAAAGTAGTTCATGGAGTAAACTACCTTTAATCAATCTACTCAATTCCACATCAGTAAAGATGGAGTGGGCACTTGCATCCCTGTGCCCCTTGCCTACCAGGGGAGCAATACTGAGCGTGAACGGACCGTATATTTTAGTACTTCCTACCCACAGATTTCCCTAAATGCTATAAGTAAACCCACCTTCTGATTCCTGGTGTAGATTTATGGGTTACTTTCTACGAGTGTCACCAGGTCTCCCTATCGAGGCGGTTATACGGCCCTTTAATTACTGCTGAATGGAGTTTCTGACCCCTTAATAACCGGGGGGCTCCTCTGGGAAATATGCTTAGATTGGGTTCGCGGATCATAAAACTGGCATGATGGCTGACGCCAGGTAGTGGGCAGTCTCAGACTGGACGAAATGTCCATCCCGAAACATCAGACGCTAATCAACAGGTCAATCCCTTGGTCAATAGAACGGAAACGATCAATTTTATTTATTAAGAAATACGTGGACTGGTGCGATGTTGACTCGTCTGGCGGAAGGGGGTCTCGGTCTGATGTGCTTCACAGACAGAGGCTGACTGTATACCCTGACTGGTAATCGCAGAGATCGATGACTTTTCGCCACCAACATGACAGACTTTTTATTTGTCTGTCATTAGACTGTCAGTTTGGTACCAGCTCAAAAACTTAATCATGGATCGATGTCGGTTTTAGTCACTGATGGAATATAGATGATGTGAAATAGGTCTTAACGCCGCTTTCAAGATAATTTGTACTAAGATAACAACGTGCATGCACGTGTGTGTGTGTGGCTGCGTATACTAGCCCGGACTTATGCCTGCTTTATAGTGCTAGCTCACTGACATACCATGCCGCAGTTTAACATGAATACCCCACACAGTGTATTGACTCCGGGCCGACCAGTCCTTGTTTTTGCCCCTTATTGCCGAGCGCCAGGCAGGGTAGCAACAAGTACTCTTTTTTACGTCTTTTGGTATGACGCAACTGGGGATCGAACTAACCACATCTCCTGGCAGACGCTCTATCCACTAGACCACGGAGGCGGTCCAGGAGTTACATCGTTATCTCAAGACACTTAAGACACGGTCCAGAAAGAATCGTGGTGACGAAAGAGTCATAGTTGTAAACAAATTAAACGGATTAAAATTCAATATTGGTGTTTTCCTATGAATCGAATGAGTGTGTCCATGCACCATCGAGGTAAAGAGAACCATCGTCATCTCGAACTGCATCAACTCGATATATCCGATATAACTTTATTGCCCAGGGCCCTGTTTCACGAAGCGATCTTAGCGCTACGACTGTCGCAAGTCTATGTTAAAGTATGGCTCTGCTCCCAAGGGTGGACTGAATAATAAGTCCATGGATGTACAGTAATTTATTCTTATAATCTGCAAGTCAAGAAAAACGGAAGGACGTGCTCTTTTTATTAATATAATCTAGGAACTGATTTAAACTAATAATCATTGGCTTAGAGGCTTGTGCAAGACCGGTAAGGGAGCTACGATCGTCTTAGCACTAAAATCACTTTGTTGAACGGGTCCAAGGAGAACTCCTTCTCACAGCAGAGGTCAAATATTGACGACCCGTGAAGATCCGGGGTAGAATAGGTCTTCAGGAACTCATTTTTGCCATAAAAGGCGACTATGCTTGTCGTGAGAGGCGACTAACAGGATCGAGTGGTCAGGCTCGCTGACTTGGTTGATGCATGTCATCGTATGGATTGATGCTCATGATGTCAATCACTAGATTGTCTGGTCCAGACTCGATTATTTACCGACCGCCGTCATTTAGCTTGAATATTGCTGAGTGCGGCGTTAAACAACAAACAAACTAATATTGACACTCCGCTCGTCTCGAACTACGGCAAGCTCGAGATACTTAATGGTTCCTATGGTTATGAGTGAACATTGTTTTATTATATGCCTCTGCCTCTGACATATACATCTGACATTCAAACAGGATGACGCAAAGGGTTGTTTATCATCACATATGCTATATACAGTCGATACTTTCAATGCACAACGCGCAATCAATTGCGTGACAATGTATAATAATTTAACCTACGACATCTGCTAATCATGGCTATGTGACATTATTGAACTGGGGTCACACTGGAGTCTAAAGAGGCCAGGTGGGTCTTGCCGTTATACGACATGGCCAATCGGTAAAGTGTCAATAACTGGTTTCCAACTAACTCTGAAACTTTACAAATGATTCATTACTTTATTACCACATTTTACAATGGTAGTATTTACAGCAGGACAATACCCCTCCCACTGGAGGCGATTATTGACTAACACTTGTGGGCACCTGTTGCGCTGGGCCGGATAATGAATGTTTGTTGAGAACGGGGCTAGTGTCGTTAATGTGGGATACAGTATTTCGTACTGACCTGTAGCACCGTATATTTGAAATAATACAGCATCAACATTTATAGGTGTGGTGAGTCAGTATGTGTGGCTGCTTGTACTAGTCCGGACTGATGCCGATTTATAGTGCTAGCTCACTGAGATACCATGCCGCAGTTTAACATGAATACCCCACTCAGACACAGTATACTGACTCCGAGCCGACCACTCATTGTTTTAGCCCCTTAATGCCGAGTGCCAGACAGGGTAACAACAAGTACCATCTTTTAACGTCTTTTGGTATGACGCGGCCGGGGATCGAACCCCGGGCGGACGCTCTACCACTAGACCACGGAGGCGGTCCTGGATATTAACTCAACCAGATATTGTAGTAAAGTTTGATTTATTTGTAGACATTTCGATGTACTTTAATATGTGTGAGTGAGAAATTGATTTTACACCGCTTTGGGAGTATTTCAGTCCTATCACGGCGTATAAGTTTGTGTGAGTGAGTATGGTTTTACGCCGCTTTAAGTAATATTCCAGCAAAATCACGGTGAGGGACACTAGTAATGGGCTTCCTATATTGGGGAATCGAACCCGGACCTTCGGCGTGACGAGCGAACGCTTTAACCACAAGGCTACCGCACCGCCCCGGTATGAGCTTGACAGAAGCACAAGAGATGCAGGTCTGTGAGGTTTATACATTTGTTGACACCCACGGCTATCGTGCTGACACACCAAGGGTTCATAATCTAGGCGAATCTAGAAGTCGAACCCCCGATCTAGAGTTATTAGTATACTAAATATTTATGCATTCTGTAATTTGATAACTTTTCGAGTATCATACAAATAGACGCATATCAACCCGATAACTCATTTGATTAAATAAAATAAGGAAAAAGAAAAATATACCGATTTTGTTTTAATGTATTGAAAATTGAAAGAATTGTAGTTAACTTTGATTTTGTCTATTTAACCATCACTCATTACTGCAGTAATTTATAAAAAGTAATGGGTTTTTTTAATATTATGTTTTAGATCAAGTTATATTTTAAAAAGTATAGCATGTAGAGTATTCTTTAAGTATTGATTAAGGGCCAGTACAGTTCATTGTCTGGATAAAATATCGATATCTTAAGATATTTTCAATTGAAAATCAAACATTATAATAAAATCAACTGAGAGGTATAGTTTCTTTTGTTCCCAGGTGTATTATAGAACTCGAATTGACAAATCACAAAAATAAAAGAGATGCATCCGAGCTTGCCTAGGGACCAACCGTGCGCCCAATTCGACATAAACTAACATTTCTAGAGGGCACTTTGCTTCCGCTGGAGTCGTGTCTGCGTTATGTTCGACTTCGATATATCCGGAGTTACTATTAGTCAGTTTTAGAAAGGCGCGCGTCTAATACCATTTCTAGAGAGCGCTTTGCTTCCGCTGGAGTCGTTTCTGCGTTGTGTCCGACTTCGATATATCCGGAGTTACTATTAGTCAGTTTTAGAAAGGCGCGTGTCTAATATCTATAACTGTAAAACTGACTAATAGTAACTCCGGATATATCGAAGTCGGAGATAACGCAGAAACGACTCCACCGGAAGCAAAGTGCCCTTTAGAAATGGTTTGAAACCGACGTGGACACTGACGTTTCCAAGCTAAACACGCTGACTATATACATATATAGATTCAGAATGTCTCTTTCATGTCCAGTTATGCGGTTCCTCTGATTCTGCGGGATTTTGATTGACGAGATCTCGTGAAATCTCGTATATCACGCGCAACTCCATTTCTCTACATTTAATTCTCTGGCCTATTCGAATACCGTGTACATAACAACTTCAAACCACTAGTGTATTGATAACATTATATGTCATTCACCCATAATAAACTCCATTCACTAACGCGTTCCGGCACTCGCACATCCAACGTTATACAGTAACACAATAACGCAGGCCACTCACACATCAAACTCAGTACATGCGATATAATAGAAACACATTCTATCACAGCGGTGTCCCACAAAGGCCAAGTCATCTCACGGGACATCAGTTTCGGTATTTCAAATGCACTTGCCAGTTTACGGCGTGTTACAACTACACAGCTCATCATAATCTAAGTGATTTCTCAGTACCCTGGAGCGATGCCACTCTCACTTGGCTGGTGATTGCTGAAACAGACACTGCTTCGTCGAAAACTCACATGACAGGGGCTCAACACTAATCAAGTTAGGCTCGGGAAAAAGTACACCGGTCAATGGTATTGACACGGCCATGAAGCTTATTTGTGTACTGTTCTCTGCGAACACATTGCCGTTAGCAGCACTCCATAAAACACAGCAATCTGAATTTACGGTGTCGTCATTGATTAGTGTGTCTTGCGTTATTGCTAACCTACTCAATTTCTCCATGCTATAAATTGGATCTCATTTCAACCACGAACGGATATAGAGATTGGGAAATCAAGCATCTCGCGTCTAGTTTTAGTACACCAGATGGATTCACTTTGCAGTGCTTCGCGAATAAATTTTTGTGTCGGTTTACTATTAAAACTGCCCGCCAAAAGAAGGTATACGCTCGTGTTTGATGGTGGCTGAAATAGAATCAAACAAGAAATAGTTATTCGATGGCGATGTGTCTGCTAGTGTATACGCTCGTGTTTGATGGTGGCTGAAATAGAATCAAACAAGAAATGGTTATTCGATGGCGATGTGTCTGCTAGCTATAGTGTATACGCTCGTGTTTGATGGTGGCTGAAATAGAATCAAACAAGAAATGGTTATTCAATGGCGATGTGTCTGCTAGCTATAGTGTACACGCTCGTGTTTGATGGTGGCTGAAATAGAATCAAACAAGAAATGGTTATTCGAAGGCGATGTATTTGCTAGTGTATACGCTCGTGTTTGATGGTGGCTGAAATAGAATCAAACAAGAAATGTTTATTCGAAGGCGATGTGTCTGCTAGTGTATACGCTCGTGTTTGATGGTGGCTGAAATAGAAACAAACAAGAAATGGTTATTCAATGGCGATGTGTCTGCTAGCGTATACGCTCGTGTTTGATGGTGGCTGAAATAGAAACAAACAAGAAATGGTTATTCAATGGCGATGTGTCTGCTAGTGTATACGCTCGTGTTTGATGGTGGCTGAAATAGAATCAAACAAGAAATGGTTATTCGAGGGCGATGTTTCTGATAGTGTATCATAGTTGTGTCTTGGACATTAAGTTTGCAGTGTTTTGGCGACTATTTCAGCCCTGTGACTTTTCATAACGTTTGAAATTTGTGGTCAAATCCAATTTTTAAGTGTATACTTTCT
Source organism: Haliotis rufescens (assembly GCF_023055435.1). Lineage (NCBI taxonomy): Eukaryota > Metazoa > Mollusca > Gastropoda > Lepetellida > Haliotidae > Haliotis > Haliotis rufescens. The sequence goes on from NW_025964168.1 coordinate 229,194, forward strand.
TTTGACCGACACCTCGTTAATCCGTACAACCGCCCTGCGGACCATATCATGATAGTTCTGGTTGTTCTACTGGAACGAAACCGACCGGATTAACGGGGTTTTAATCATGTATTCCTCCTATGACATTTGCATCGAGGAAACATTAACTGTTATCACAGGGTCCCGTTCCACAAAGCGATCTTAGCGCTAAGATAATCGTATATCCCATACTTTAAGATAGGCTGCCGTAGCGCTAACGTCGCTTTGTGGAACTATAGGCCCTAGTTCTTGTTAATAATAATCTTAAGGAGATGTATTGATTGTTGTAAAAGGGTAAACAATGTTAAAAGTGAGGGGGACATAATAAATCATATCACGGGTTATGGTTGCAGTTATGTCGACGTATTTCTTCAGACTGTATTGATGAAAGACGGCAGAACGTGGGCGACGGCACAAGCAATAACCATTATATCCGTATTTCTTCACGTTGAAGAAGGTACCAATACTAAAAATATGTATTGAATATGTATGAATAAATATATGTGGGTGGCTCGATATTCCGACCACGCATTGATAAAATATTATATATATTTATTATGTAAATATTGTAATAATTGTTTTCTAAAAGAATGTAAACCGCGGTTGACAGGCCTGAATCAATACCTTATTAATCACACGGACATTAAATGAGGTAGGACTTGACAGGTAGAGGCTTGTTCAGTATGTCATGTGTAATATATTGTTTCTGTAACACATGTTGACAGATGCGCTGTTTGCCGTGTACATGTGTTCGACAATTCGGCGAAACCTCCTCAATCTGGACCTCGT